>NC_142044.1:47319749-47544749 GCF_982192425.1 Myodes glareolus
ACATACAGAGTGAGTTCCAGGATAGCCAGGACTGTTTCACAGAGAAACCCTGTTTCAAAAAACCTAACCAAACCAAAACCAAACACTAAAAAATCTGAAGTGCTTTTGGGCCCAAAACATTGTGAGTAAGGATACTAGTATATTTTGTATAAGAGATAATATGAACTATATGTTCCAAGGACTTGAGTTGCTGAAGTCATCTGTTATTGATTGAGTCACAGTGAACACAGATAATCTAGTCAAATAAAACAAGACAACTTAAAAATATTATCTGCAGTGTGAATTATTCACACTAGGAGGTGGCAGGGGACCAGAGGCTGTGAAGGCTCACTGTCCAGAGGTATCCCAAGGGAGTGAGCAGAGGTCCTGGGACAATAGCTGGGAACAGCTGCTGAGGCTACATGCTTCCTTCAGATTTTGTGTAACTTTAGTGCGTTTGGCAATGTTATCTTTAAAGGGAAATTCTCAGTTTTGGTTGTGTATGGACAAAATTCTTTGGCATCTTTCATTTGGCTTGTATTTTTAGTTGGCAAGAACATCTATAACTAAAACAGAACAGACTAGTTCTTTCATTGTTGCAGGTGTTTCTTTTCTGTTAGTCTCCTTAAATGGTCCTGGTTTTCCTCACATTGAGGCATCCTCCACCCTCTGCTGATGTCTAAGGTCCCAGCAACTGCTGTCAGTAGACAGTTGTGGGTTTTTGGTTTGTTTATTCTGTCGACACCTGTATACATGTAGGCTTGACATGTTCATGATCTCTCTGGATGCTGTTTGTTCAGGTGCCAGGACTACTGCCTGGTAGACAGTGCCATAGAGTCAGAGATCTTTGATGCCCAGAAAGAGCTTTTTCCCTGAGTAATAGCAACTGTATCAGCCTTGCCTCTCCCTGGGCAGTCATGTTTGCTTGAGTAAATGTCTCTGGTCTCTTAAAGTGCAGAAAGCCTTGGCCTGTTCTGCATGAGTGCATATTAGTCCTGTTGTCTACACCTGCAGCCTAAAGATCACCAGAGGAATGGAGTTTCTGGGTTGCAGTATTGTATGTACATCCTGAACTTTCATTTTTCTTTTTCTTCCTTCCTTTTATTTTCAGTTTTTCAAGACAGCGTTTCTCTGTAGCTTTGGAACCTGTTCTGGAACTAGCTCTTGTAGACCGGGCTGGTCTCGAACTTACAGAGATTCGCCTTCCTCTGCCTCCCAAGTGCTGGGATTAAAGGCGTGCACCACCACTGCCCGGCCCTCCCTACCCCCCCCCCCTTTTTTGTACAAATTTTCTCTATGCAGCCCTGGCTATCTTGGAATTTGTCCTGTAAACCAGACTGGCCTTGAATTTGCAGAGGTCCGCCTGCCTCTGCCTCCCAGGCGCTGAGATTAAAGGTGTGCACCACCACCACTGGGCTTGAGCCATCATTTCTTATCAACACATAAACAGGCTTTTACTGTAGGTGTGGTGAAAATACTGACTTGATTCTACCAGAAAACAGCACTGAAGTGCATGGGTAGATATTTCCACAGGTCTCTACACACTTACATTGACCTGCTTCTTGGCAGTACTTATAGCTCAGCAAGGCCATTTCTAGATAGTGGCTACTGTTCCTTTTATGGAAGGTTTTCAGAATTTTCAGCATGTGGAGCAGTTTCTGAAACAGAAATCCCAATACAAATTTTAGTGAACTGAAACACTTTGGTATTTTTTATGTTTAAACAGATGATGCTGGAGGGTCTTGAAGATTTTAAAACTTGAAACTTGAAAACCAGCCTTCTGTAACCACAGTGCCATGTCCAAGCGATGAGGAATGTACAGAGGACTCCATATGGATCTCTCAATAGAGAACTGTTACATACCCCCAAAAGAGCCATGTGGGTGTGTGGCCTTCGTGGTTGAATGACAGAGCTCCACTATGTGCTTAGCTGCTCAGGAGGTGACATGGACACACTTCAGGTATACTCTGTAAGGACTAATGGACAGCTACCTCAGGGACCAAATTGGGAGGTGGGATGTTCCTGGCATTGTTCCCTCTTCTTGTTTGACATGTTTTCTTATGTCAGGGTGTTATTTTTCCTAATTCATGGAGGAGAGTGAAGACTGTCCAAGCAACAGTAGTTGCCAAAGAGAAAATAAGACGTAGACATTATATTTTATACCTTTATGTAGAAACATCTTTTACTGTAGAAAGTTTTTTAAAGATGTGTTGGTTTCATTGTTAAATAGTAAAGAGTAAGTGGAAAGTAGAGGCACTCAACCCACTAGAAAAAATGGTTGTTTTAAAGGGATTACTCAGTCAGTTGGGTTTCTTTGGAATTGTGACATTTTAGTAATTTCTGTTTCAAAGAAATGGCAGACTGCCTAGTAGGAAGCGTTAAGTCCAGAGTCTGAAGAACTCTTTCAAAGTCTTCAGTGCTATCTAGACCCACTTAGTGACTTAGAAATTAGAAAGTAAAAGCAAAGCACAAGACAAAGCTTTAAACTTTCAGATTTTAAGTTCTAAGCTTTCCAAGTCTTATTTCTTCTCTAGGATAAGGCCCATCTTTTCTGTTCTCCTCTTCCCATGGTTTCTACTAAGATTTACATGGAGTGGGGTAGGCAATACTTCGAAAGGGCTTGCCACATTTTAACTACATTCAAGGTTTCCTTCTGGAAAACACCCATGCTCAGAGCACTCACATGCCCAGAGTTCCTCTGACAGCGACTATGGCAAAGGCTCCCATGTTATGCAGAGTGGTCCTGAAAGGAAGACTCCTTAGAAACAGGTCCTGCATGGCTCATTTGAGGCTACTAATCTTTGATATGATGCCAGGTTCTTTCATATCTTGCCAAACCCTGCCTGTCACATTGCATGGATGGCACTGTAGCTCCCAAGGGGACAGGGATAATTAAGAACAGGAAACATAGGTTGCGACAGGGAATGAGGGAGAAGCCAGAAACAGGCTAAAGACCCCCCCCTCCCTTTTTAAGTGTGGAAAATAAATCTTTTATGTCACTGGTTATAAATAAAATTTTAAAATCAACCCTGTGTGCTCAGTTTTTTTAATGACAAGATATGGTAATATAATGAGAATATTTAGTCACTGAACTGTGAAATCAAGCAAATTATTACTTTTGAATGTCTCTAATTTAAAAAAACACATGAATTTTTGAAAATTGGTTTTTGGGAGCTAGAGAAATGGCTTAATAGTTAAGAGTACATACTGCTCTTGTAGAGGACCAAGTTTGGTTTCCAGCACCCACATCAGGTGATTCTCAACCACCGAGGGAATCTATGTCCTCTTGTAGATTCTGTGGGCACCTGTACTTATATATGCATAGACCCCCCCCCCCCCAACAGAAAGAGATTATTGTTATTTTGAGATAAAGTTTCACCTTGTAAGCCAGGCTGGCTTCTAACTCATGGCAGTTCTCCTGCTCAGCCTGTTAAATGTAATTACAGGTTCAGCAGTGAAACTCTTTTTTAAACACATTTACAAAATGCAAGTGCTATCAGGGATAGCTAGATTAAATATTAAAGTTGATCTTTATTTAGCAAAGTTTAGCAAAATTTCATTCTGCTGGCTATAAAAGCAGGATGCAACAGATTCAACGCAATGCCCATCAAAATCCCAGCAAAATTCTTCAAAGACCTCGAAAGAATGGTATTCAACTTCATATGGAAAAGCAAAAAACTCAGGATAGACAAAATAATCCTGTACAATAAAAGAACTTCTGGAGGCATCACAATCCCAGACTTCAAACTCTTCAAACTACAGAGCTACAGTATTGAAAACAGCCTGGTATTGGCATAAGAACAGTCAGGAGGACTGATGGAACCAAATAGAAGACCCGGATATCAATCCACACATCTTTGAACACCTGATCTTTGATAAAGAAGCAAAAAATATCAAATGGAAAAAAGCATATTTGCATAACTGGATATCAATATGTAGAAGAATGAAAATAGACCCATATCTATCATCATGCACAAAACTCAAGTCCAAATGGATCAAAGACCTCAACATAAAGCCAGACACACTGAACCTTATAGAAAAGAAAATGGGAGATACACTTGAACGCATTGGCACAGGGAACCACTTCCTAAATAGAACCCCAGCAGCACAGACACTGAGAGAAACCATTAATAGATGGGACCTCCTGAAACTGAAAAGCTTCTGTAAAGCAAAGGACATGGTCAACAAGACAAAATGACAGCCTACAGAATGGGAAAAGATTTTTACTAACCTCACATCAGACAGAGGTCTGATCTACAAAATATACAAAGAACTCAAGAAATTGGACACCAAAAGTTCACATAATCCAATTAAAAAAAATGGAGTACAGACCTAAACAGAGAACTCTCAATAGAGGAATCTAAAATTGCTGAAAGACACTTAAGGAAATGCTCAACATCCTTAGGCATCAGAGAAATGCAAATCAAAACAACTCTGAGATTCCATCTTACACCTGTAAGAATGGCCAAGATCAAAAACACTGATGACAACTTGTGCTGGAGAGGTTGTGGGGGAAAGGGAACACTTCTGCATTGCTGGTGCGAATGCAAGCTCTTAAAATCCCTTTGGATGTCACTGTGGCGATTTCTCAGAAAATTCGGAAACAACCTTCCTCAAGACCCAGTAATACCACTTTTGGGTATATATCCAAAGGATGCTCAATCGTGCCACAAGGACATGTGCTCAACTATGTTCATAGCAGCTTTGTTTGTCATAACCAGAACCCAGAAACTACCTAAATGCCTGTCAACCAAAGAATGGATAAGGAAAATGTGGTATATTTACACAATGGAGTACTACACAGCAGAAAAAAGTAACGACAGCTTGAATTTTGCAGGAAAATGGATAGAGCTAGAAAGAAAACATTTCGAGTGAGGTAACCCAGACACAGACAATTATCACATGTACTCACTCATAGGTGGTTTTTAAACATAAAGCAAGAAAGCCAGCCTACAAACCACAATCCCAGAGAACTTAGACAACAATGAGGATACTAAGAGAGACTTACATAGATCTAATCTACATGAGAAGTAGAAAAAGACAAGATCTCCTGAGTAAATTGGGAGCATGGGAACCTTGGGGGAGGGGAGAGGCAGGGAGGGGAGAAGAGAAAAATGTAGAGCTCAGTAAATATCAAAAATAATAAATAAATAAAAAAGCAGGATGCAAACTACAAAACAAATTCACAGTCCATCAGAAGCTTTAGTATACTGAAGGATCTGAGTTTTCTTGCTATAATAAACTAATATAGCAGCATTCAGTCTTTTGTTATGGTGTGTGTGTGTTTAATAGAAGAAAGCATTTAATGGGGCTTACAGTTTCAGAGACTGACTCCATGACCATCATAATGGAACATGGCAGAGGCCAGCAGGCATGGCCCTAGAGTAGTAGCTAAGAACTTACATCTGATCCATAAGCAGGAGGCAGGGAGAGAGAAAGCTCTTGAGAAAGGTGTAGTCTGTTGAATTTCAAAGTCCACCCCTTGTGACACATCTCCAAAAAGGTCACATCTCCTAATCCTTCTCAAACAGTTCCAACAAACACATGACCCTACCAGAGCCATTCTCACTCAAGCCACACCTGACCTGTTTTATAGTTAAAAAGTCCTTTGAGTTACTTTTTAAAAATTATTTGTGTGTGTCCATTCTCTCAATCATACTGAAACCTGTCAGTTTTATGGTGTTTTTGGATGTTCTTTTATTCCAATATGATTCATGTATTAGAAGGAAACAGTTTCAGCACAGGTTATTTGCTTCTCACTGTACTAGTGAGAAACACAAAGTTAGCTAACAAGCTCTGGCCCTCTCTAGTGATTACTGTCCAGAGCTCAAGAATCAGGTAGTTCATATAAACTACTAGAGAACCTCATTATAGCCTCACTAAAGCTGGAAACTGGTCCTTCAAGAATCTGCTGATCTAAGTGGATGCTGCAGATCACACGCAGTTCCTTGGAGCTGAGAATACCCTGAAATCTTTACTCTGCAGCTCCCTAAAGCTCAGAGGCTCTCTATCTCCTATGTGCACCATGAGCCTCCTCCACAGTAGACTGAGCTTCAGACATCCCTCTTCATACCCACTTTTTCCATAAGTTAACATCAGGGCTCTTTCAGGGTAAATTAACTTTTAATTATAGCATTTATGTATTTCATAGCTAATTAATGTATAGAAAAGTTCTTTGCTTTTCTAGGGGAGGTATATAGTTCAATAGCATTACATTTTATTTTGTGTATGTTTGTGGGTATATGTCTTTGTGTGTATGTGGGGTGGAACTAAATCTTGTGACTGAGTCTACTAAACAGTCATAGAACATGTTCTGTGTACAAGAACCAAGTTCTATTCAGAAGTGACCCTTGGCTTTAGGAGACAGCTCCTGGGTCAGCAGTTGGACCAAATCTGACTTCCATGAAGATCTGCAGAGTCCTTCTGTTCCACTTTGGAACAGGAACAAACACTGCTGAAAACTGTCCACATTCCTTCCTCCAAGCAACAGCATTTATATGAAGTTGCTGTTACCAGGCAGCGCCTTACAGTTCTGTATATCCTTAAGGTAAACTAGATTTAGAAAAATTAGTATTATACTAAAGCAGATGATTCAGTTTCACCATCAAAAGTTTTCTGCTTTTAAAACTTGTGGAAGTTATTTTACCTGTTTTCAGTACTGAAATAATTTCCCATATAAACCAGGTTCACTAGTTTACTAAACTGCACTATGATTGCTATCTTTAAAAACTATTAAGGTTGGGGAGGTACTCAGTGGTAGAACACTTACACAGGGGTCTGGGTTTCATCTCTAGGACCACAAAAATAAAAACTCCAAACTAGCTGTTTCCCTTAAAGATAAATGCAAGGCAAGACCAGAGTAAAGATGCTGCAGAGTTCAAAACTTTAAACCAATTTATTTCAAAACAGAAGTTTAAAAAAAAACAAACAAAAACCACACACTTCATTCACTGCTGCTATAGGAAACCTACTGGAATGGGGCTGTGCACTACTCCTTAACTCGAGTGGGCTATCAACCTGCTTTACTAAAACTGTAGGAAATTTTCTCCCATGACACATGGGATCTAAACAGAGACTGATCTAACTCTACAGGGCTAGAGTACAGCTCCTATAGCTGGCAGCTGTTCAAAGGCATGCTCATTTCTAACGAGACTGGGGGGACTGCGAGGACTGGGATGCTCGTGATGCTCTGGGCTTCCGGTGTCTCCTGCTGCCTTCTTGGTCTTCAGTGTCTGGATACTTTGAGAGGTCCAGAGTCAACACGTGACTGAACATGCATTCATTGTGCTGCAATGGAGGGAGGCCAGTTTTAGTCAACTCTCCTACTTAGAGGAGAGGTATTTTTCAAAGTGAGGTCACTAGTTAATCTTGATTTACATTTAAAAGGGATTAGTTATTCTGTTTTTGATTCAGGGTTTCTCTACATTTCTCTGTCCTGAAACTCAGTACATAGAACAGGCTCCTGAAATTTAGAGAAATTTGTCTGCTTCTGTCTTCTGGGTGCTGGAATTAAAGGCATGCATCACCACATCTGGCTCAGTAAATTAATTTTTATGTTAGGTTAAAGGGGAACTGCCTAAAAACTGAAGGTCTTGAACTATTGCTCTACTCCCTTGCTTCAGGTTTTTAATTATTTTAAAATTTTATTTTGTGTATGTGTCTGCAGGGTACAGAAGTGAAGGTTAAAGAATAACTTGCAAGGCTTAGTTCTCTCCTTTCACTGTGCATCTGGGTGATGGAGCTTACGTTGTCAGGCTTGGCAGCTGGCGCCTTTACCAGCTGAGACATCTCAAGGGCCTTACGCTCAGTTTTTGAGTTTAAAAAGTATTTGTTTGAATGGCTTTAAGACAGGTGTGTTGGCCAGGTGGTGGCGGCGCATGCCTTTAATCCCAGCACTTGGGAGACAGAGGCAGGTGGATCTCTGTGAGTTAGAGGCCAGCCTGGTTTACCAGAGCTAGGACAGGCTACACAGAGAAACCCTGTCTTGGAAAAAAACAAAAAAAGACAGGTGTGTTGAAATTGTAAAAGTTCCTGTACCCTTTGTTGAACTTGTTTTTTTTGATATATTACATCTTTGCATGTCACAGTATTAACCGATGTTACAATGTACCACTGTTTTGTAAAACACAACTACCACACTACCATGCCATTTTAAAGATACTTTTTACTATACATATTTGTGTGTGGAAGGGATGAGTTAGTTTTCTCTCTTGATCATGTGGATCTGGAGGATCAAATTCAGGTCAACAAGCCTGGTAGAGCAAGTGCTGAGCCATCTGTGGCCATGCCCTACAGTTTTAATTTCCTTCTTTCACTTAAAATACCTTAAATCTGTTTCCGTCAAGGAGGGTGTCTGAGTAATTACTCACAAATACTACTCTTTAAGAGTCATTTAGTTTATATTTACCCACTATGGAGACCCAATAGTGTCTGCAAATTCTTGGACTATATGGATGTGGAAAGAAATCCCAAGCATGGCAAGGTCAGAGGAGTTCATGGGGCCTGTCCTTGCACCTGTTCTCTTACCTCTGGGTAGATGCCTATCAGTGCATCAGCTCTGGAGTAGAACTCCTCTTTCAGGGAAATGATTATCATCTGAAACTGTTCCTGACTCTGCTCTTTGATGTAACTTGAAACCTGGAGGAAATAAAAAGCACACATTTAACCAGCCTCCTTTGAGCTCTGGGAACAATGATTCTCTTTCTTTCCTTTTAGTTTTTAAAATCACATTTGAGTTGATAACTCAAAGGTTAAAGATTAGGAAAATGTGGAAAGTGTATACAGTTTCATAATCAAGTTTTAGTTAAATATGAATTCTAGCTCATTCAAGGTTAATTCCAAGGAAATAAGTAAAATAATTGGGTGTGGCGGTACGCACCTGTAATTTCAGAGAAGCAAAGGGTCTAAGTAAATACCTGAAACCTCCTAACACCCTTCCACCTTACCCTAACGCCCTACCCTTTAAAGCTTCCTTTAAAGGATTTATGTGAAAATCCCTTCACAGTGCCACAGCCTTTATGTGGGGGACATTTAATATCCAGACCATCCCATAACATCTCTATTCCAAGACTTCCATTCCTGTATCATGGTTACTACCATGGCTTCTAAAACCAGAGTTTCTTCTGTGAATGTGGCTTTTTAGTCTATCTCATTACTACACTGTAGATAGTATGTCAGAAGCAAAGTTATCCTGAATTCAGAACCAGTGTACTCTGACCCAGACCAATCGTAGGGAGTTGGCAAGTACTATCTTAATAGATTAAAGTCTGAGTCTTAGTTCTTCTGCACCTAAGTTTTGAGTGGTTTGTTCATTTTATCTTGTTTGGCAAGCAAGCCATCAAATGTTCTAGCTTACGCTAGACCATTTGTCCTGACTTTCCTTAGTTATGGATTATGACCTAAAGTACAATTCAAATAAGCTCTTTTTCCACTAAGCTGTCTTTGGCCATGGTTTTGTCCCAGCAACAGAAAAAACTACAACAAAAATGTCCTATTAGAAATTGAAAGCAGAAGCCCAAAGTGGGGGTGAAGGGCAGTGAACACCTTTAATCCCAGCACTCAAGGAGGCAGAGGCAGGCAGATCTCTAAATTGGAGGCCAATCTGGTTGGTCTACAGAGCAAATTCCAGGACAGCCAAGGTCACACAGAGAACACACTGTCTTGAAAATCCAAAGGGTGGGGTGGGGAGAAGAAATTGAAAGCAGAAAAAGACTTACTTTGCCAATGTTAGTATTGTCCAGAGCTGCATCTACTTCATCTAATACAAAGAATGGAGCAGGCCGAAAACTAGAAAAAAATGACATGCACATGAATAAACTTCCTATTTGCTTTATGAAGACTCAGAGGATACTACTTAGGGTACATAAAACCTTTGTGAGACTCTGGGAGACTTGGTGCCACCATGCCCAGCTCCCACACATTTCAGTGAGCTCTCTTCTCACATGTCTGCATACTGGATTGCACATGAGCATTAAGCCATCATCTCCCTCCCTTCCACCTCTTCTCTGCTGTGAGCAGTTAGTGGCAGCAATTATTATAGTTATTTAGGCCAAAACCATGGAGTCATAACTGACACCTTCACATTCCATGCCTGTAACAACCCCGCCCCCTCAACACACTTTCTCTCTCTCAAGGTTTTTCAAAACAGAGTTTCTCTGTAGCTTTGCGGTCTGTTGTGACCAGGCTGACCTCAAACTCACAGAGATCCTGCCTCTGCCTCCTGGGTGCTGGGATTAAAGGCGTGCATCACCACTGCCCAGCTCAACCTCTATCTCTCATACTGTCCCAAGCTACCACTACCTTTCACCTTGCTTGGTACAACAGCACCCTAACCCTGTGCCTATCACTCACTCTACACATGCTAAGGCCACTTTGGACTCAGGGTTTTTGCACTTGCTATTCTTTATTTTATCTGCAGCATTCTTGCCTTACTACACCCAAACAGTTTGTTTCCTTAATTCTTACCTATTCTAATTGTTTTATTGTTGTAAAGTACTTCAGGGCCTCTCATATCTCCATTCCTTTATATTTTTTCCTATGGGATTTGTCATTTTCAAATATTCTCTATATTAGGGAAATAGTTTACAAATATACTTTATCTCCTCCAATGAAAAAAGTTTTTTTTTAAACAAATGTTCTAAGATTTCATACATGGGAGTACATGTACATGTACTCCATTGCTGAGCTATAGCCCCAGCAAAAATGAAGTTTTTGTTTTGTTTTCCTTCCTTCTAACCCTGGCTGTCCTGGAACTCACTTTGTAGACCAGGCTGGCCTCAGATTCAGAGATTCACCTGCCTCTGTCTCCTGAGTGCTGGGATTAAAGGTGTGTGCCATCAATGCTGGGAGTAATGAACTATTTACAGGAAAGACACTTTGTTTTATTCATAGGAATCTCCAGAGCCTGCCACAGTACCTGAAAGTGTGAATATTTAGTAGAGTGAAGAGACAGGGTGCTACCTAGTGAGAATCGCATTCTGCTGTGATTCTGCATCTGGAGTCCCTCCCCAGCTCACATGGTTTTTCTCTGTATCTCTCCTGTGGGGGACCTGTCCCATTCCTTTCTTAAGACCAGAAGTCAGATTCCTATGTTCTTTCTTAGTGATGGGAAGAGAGTGGCACTTACACTGGTGCTGCCTACTGTGAATGCTGAAGGCTGTTGTTTGTCTTAATTTTACCCAACTTTCATTTCTTGATTTATATTTCAAAGGAAACAGTATAACCATCATCAATGGAAACGAGGATGTTAAGCCCCCCTACTCCCTTTTTTAAGGGAAGAAATATTTTGCTTTCTTTACACAGCAGAGCTCTGAGTATGGCCTAGGAAAATAATTTACAAGTTAGGTCATTGCTTATTGTTCATTTTTGGCAATCTTGAGATCATATTTAGATTATCCAAATACTTTCCTTTAAAAAATAAAACTAGAAAACTACTATTGACAACATTTGTCAAAGACTATACTTGAAGATTTTCTAACTTGCTATAGACATAAATCAAACTTCAATTTATGACTGACAAAATGGCTTTGGTAAATATTATTAAAGAAAATAATTATAGATTTTTTGGTAGAAAGATACTATTAGTAACTTGTTGTGGTCTTACCTGTGTACAGCAAACAGAAGAGCCAAAGCAGCCACACACTTTTCTCCCCCTGACAAATTGTCCATAGGCATAAACCGTTTGCCTGGAGCCACACAGTTATAGCTAATTCCATCTAAATAAGGTTCTTCAGCATTCTCTGGGCTAAGAAACGCCTGAAACACATTTACTTAGCCATATTAGAAAAGTAACCAATCATTTCAAATTGAGTGGCACCATATTTAAGTGAAAATATTCTTTCTCTTGGTTAAGTTTTCCTCAATTTTGACCTGTAAATACATTAAATTCTGCATTTAACCATAGACATTGGGGTTATCTAGGATGAGGGAAAAAGAATGTTCAAAATATCCAAGGCCCAGGCCTTTCTACCATAATTCCATTCAAACCTTAGCAGCAGAAGCTGCAGACTTACAAAAACAGTCTTCGTCAGCTTACTTGATGCTCCATCTACCTGGTATTTACGATGGGTCACATACTGTAGGTATTTGTATGACTCCTGTTTTCAATGAGCCAATATGCTTGTTTTACTGAAAATAAGTTATGTTTAGTTGAAATTCTAACATTCAGAATTAGGATCATCTCAGTCATAATGTGAGCCCAAGCAGAGCTGGTACATAAATCCTGACCTACATCTTTTCCCACATTTGATTCTATAAGTATTTGCTGTGGCTATTGATAATACAACTGGAGTGGATCATACAGTGGGCCAGAGATTCTTTCAATGGATCTTATCTGGATTTGATCCCACCTTTTAGTCTTCTTTTGATGTGCTGATCATTACAACTATTTCTTCTACCCTGATCCCACCTTTACCACAGAGACAAGTAGTTCCGTAAAGTCAATTTAGTAATAGAGAACAGATTTTCAGCGTTAAAAAAAAAAATCTTAGAAATCAAATGATCCAACTCTACTCATGTTTCAAGTGGAAAAATAGACCCAAAGTGGCTCTGATTAGTCAGTGATGTCAGGATAGTGGTGGAATCCAGAACACATGTCTTGAGATGAGAAATCTTCTAAATTGACTTTGCACCTATATCATTCAAGGACTATGCAGTGGTCATTTATTTCTCACCAGAAAACAACAAACACCATCAGTTACTCTAAGCTTCTGTGGTATTGGGGGTTGAAAAACACACCTGGGCACTGCTGTTCCTGCAGAGCTTCTTGTAGATTTGATCAATTGAGACTGAGATGTGCTCAAAGCACTGGCTGAAAGCATCATATCTCCGTCTTTTCACCTGTTCAAACTCTTGCCTACATACTCTGGCTTCCTTTCTGCTGGCTTCAAAAGCTAAGAAAAAAAAATCAACATTCTTTATTTTTGAGACTATTGGGTGTTTCTCTTAAAATTTAATATGTAGAGTATTTCAGAACTGTTTTTTTAAATTTGGTTGTCTTGAAAATATCTACCTTCAAAATAACTGATACTAAATTATAAGAAGACATCTTTTAAACTCAATGATACTTTTCCTGGTAGCGCTAATGTCTAAATAATATTAGTAAATCCTGACAGTGTATTTAATATACTTATTTTCTTGTATGAAAAATCTTAATTATAGCTGGGTGGTGTGGCGCATACCTTTAATCCCAAGCACTTGGGAGACAGAGGCAGGTGGATCTCTGTGACGAACTCAGGTCAGCCTGGTCTACAAGAGCTAGTTCCAGGACAGCTAAGACTGTTACACAGGGAAACTCTGTCTCGAAAAAAACAAAACAAACAAACAAAACCAACCAAAAAAAAAAAGAAAGAAAAATCTTAATTATATGTTTTAAAATAGTTAGTAAGCCTACTTTTTTTGTTAAGACAGAGTCTTATGTAACCAGGCTCAAACTCACTATGTGGTTGAGGGTGATCTTAAACTTCTGATGCTCCTGCCTCTATCTCCAGAGTTCTTGTACTATAGGTAGGTTCATGCCTCTAAACCCAGTTTATGAGGATTTGGAAATGGAACCCATGTTTCATGTACATTAGATATTTGTCCAACACAACTATATTCCCAATCCCCAATAACCTATTTTTATATAATTTTTATATATTTTTATAGTAAAGCAGAATGTTCTTCATGAAGGAAGATATTTTGTATTTCAGAATTAAACATATTAATATAAGGCAACATAGAAAAATATATAATAAAAGAAAGGTACAATTCAAGGAGGCTGCTGACACATATAGAAATAGAACATCCAAGCATATCTTGCTAACAACCATAAACTCAATTTTACCATCTGCAGATTCTTGAAACTTGTCTCTGACAGCTTTTAAGTTCTCCTGTGCTCGTAGGTTTGGAGCTGCGGTTTTCAGTAGAGTATTTTCTTGGGATGCTACTTGCTCTAGAAGGAGTGTAAGGCGATCCTCCACTTCCTTATCCGATTGTAGAGCCTATCATTAGCAAAGAACAACACTGACTGGCATGCCTTTAACATTCAAAGGTAAGGCCTAAGTACAAGGCTTACCTTACCATTCTTTGTGCGTGTGAACATATCTCTGGAGGTAAGAGGACAGTTTTTGGGACCGATTCTATTCTTCCATTATGTATGAACCAGGAATTGGACTCAAGTTGTCAGGGTTGGTGGTAAGTGCCTTTATATGGTGAGACACTTTGCTGGCCTAACACTGCTGCTATTGTCTGTCTGTCTATCCGTCTGTCTATCATATATTTTGGTTTCTTGAAATAGGGTCTTGCTATATATCCCTGGCTAATCTGGTATTCACCATGTAGCCTGGATAGGCATCAAACTTGTGGTGATCCTCCTGCTTCAGACTCCCAAATGCTGAGATTACAGGTGTGTAATCTACTTGCACCCTCTGCATCTCCTTGCTCCTATAGAAGCCATTCTGGGTTTGGTACTTTAGTCACACAGGCAATGTCTGCAGCTGTGCCTTTCTTGCTCTAACACTGTATTATGTTGCTCTGGGAACATTCTTTACCTCCCTAGATTATGCCCAAAAATGTGAAAATTCATTTATCATTTTTTTCTTCATTAAAAATAATATTGGCCACCTATTATGGGTTAAATATTAAACTGTTAATCATGAAAATTATTCAGTCTTTGCCTTAAAATTTTCTTTCACCTTGCTGTCTCACCCTGACAGTTTGACCTTGGTGGGTGGCCACGATGCATGCATCGACCAAAACACACATGCAACGTAACAAAATGCCAGGACAAGATAATCAGTTGCATTTAACTAAGAGGCACCCTAGTTAGGTC
Source organism: Myodes glareolus (assembly GCF_982192425.1). Taxonomy (NCBI): domain Eukaryota; kingdom Metazoa; phylum Chordata; class Mammalia; order Rodentia; family Cricetidae; genus Myodes; species Myodes glareolus. Next base: position 47,334,538 of record NC_142044.1, read on the forward strand.
TGGGTGTTCACTTGAGCTTTCTTCTGCCTTAAGACCCACTGGGTCAAAGGCCCTAAGAAACTTCCACTGACCCTGTGGTTTCTTAATCCTGTAACTATAACATTTAGGGACACCCCCTTACTTTCTTGGTGCATTTAGCCACTGCAAGACATAGACAATGCTCTACCCAATTGGATTTGACCCATTTTTTTTTTTTGTTCGTGTCTCTCATCTGCTTCAAATTTTTCTGTAGAATTGAAACTAGTGATTTTCTTCAGCCCTTTCATGCAAATCTGGCCTCAAAATACTGCTGGCTCATTTGGAGCTTTCGATTTTTAGTATCTAAAATGATTTAAATAATGGAATGGAAGCATGGTCTGAGGCTCCCTCCCCTCTAAAACTCATAGTTAACTTTAATCTTTCTCAAGGTTCTGGCTTAACAACCAAACTCAGAATGTCTCCCACTGTTTCTTCTGGGCTTCTAATCTTTATCAGTTCCTGAGACTGTATAGAACTCTTGTCTTCTGCTTTTGGTCTTGCCTATATCTCCAAGCCTGGATATCTTGTTTGTATTTTTTTTTCTTTCAAGACAAGGTTTCTCTGTAGCTTTGGTGCTTGTCCTGGAACTAGCTCTTGTAGACCAGGCTGGCTTGTTTGTATCTTTAAAGCTAAGAAGCATTTTTGATTGTCTGCCCCATCTGCAGACACATACAAACTGGTTATGGATATATAGATCACTGGGTTCAGTCTTTAAGAGAATTGAATGTCTTTATGGGTATGGATAATATTGAAATTTTTTTCCTGTTCTACTCTATTGAAAAAGTGAGCTCTGGAGTTGGAATTTGTCCTGTCTGTTCTAGACCCAAGCATGTTTATTTAAAGTTTCTTCCAAAGTCTGTCCTAGGTCAGGCTGGCCACCTGACTCTGTGACAAGAGGAGAGCAAACCAGAAGAGCTTAGGAAAAGACACTTTGTTCTTAAGAAGAACTAAGAAGAAAACTAGTTCCTTGGAGGTTACAAATGACAAGGTGTTTTATTTTTAGCTTTTCAAGACAGGATTTCACTGTGTAGCTCTGATTGTTCTGGAACTCACTCTGTAAACCAGGCTGGCCTTGACTCACAGAAAATCTGCCTGTCTTTCCCTAGTGCTAGGATTAATGGTGTGCACCACTGCCTGGCAGAAGGAAAGATGTTTTAACTCCTTGAATTCTTCCCACTTTTCCTTTGTTTTGTTTACTATCTTTAAAGCTTTTGTTGAAACTTTAACTTTCTGTATTTGAGGACTTATAAGTTCATTGAGTGTGATTTTAAAAGGATGCATAGATAATCTTAATTTGGTAGAATATACCATTCATGTAACTTGGAATCAGCTCTTGTTCAGGAAAAGGGCATGTGCCTGACAGCTCACCTGGGAGTACAATGTGGCCTGCTACATCTTGGCTGATGACCTAGCGGCCATGTGACTTGACCACCAACTTTACTAAGGTTAAAAAGAGTACGTGCCATGTGACTTCACTGTGATCTTAGTTAACGTGACCTCACTTATGTCTTTGCTAATTTTGTTAAGTTTTAGTTATTTGGTGGAACTGGATCATATTTTAAAAAATGGCACTTTGTAAAAGTACATTATAAAAGGATCAGAAAAATGAGCTTCCCTGTCTCTGTGGATTAAATTTATGGTTTAAAGTTTACTTTGATACTAATGACCTTTAATTTAAGAATTGTGTTTTAAGGTTAAAACTTAAAAATTGTAAACTTGTAAACTGTTAAAGATAATTAAAATATAAAAATTAATGGCCAGTCATGCTCAATACAAATGTAATTCAATTAATTCCAAGCTACAATCTCAGAGAGAATAATTTTTTTAGCTACTATCATATAGTATTCTGTATATTCTATCAAAATTAAGCATAAAACAAGCAAAACAAGTTTAATATAAACAAAGTTTGTTTAATGTAAAATATTAAAATCAGGTATATAAAAAAATTAGTCATAAAAGTTTGAATGCTTGAGAAAAATGGGTTAAATTTATAATACACTTGCATGGCAGGAAGTTCACAGGCTAAGCCATTCCCTTAGATGAAGCACCATCACACCACAGTAAGATGCATCTAGCCTAAAGAACAGGGCTGCATGAGAATTAAGACCTGCCAGAAGTCTGCTGCTTCTGCTATGGCTGTGTAGGCCTGACCAGCTCTGATCATATAGGTCTGACCAAAACCAAATCAAAACTCTCCTTATCTAAAGATGAATTACTCTTCATGTCTCACATGACAAAGAGATGAATTTTCATGCCCAGTGGAGGGTCTCAGAGTCTGCACCCATGTCCTAAATGTCTCAAACAGCAGAGAGGCAAATAACAATTACTCTATCCTTAATATCTCTAGAAATAGCATTTGAGGATGCTATGAACAGGAAAACCTTGTATCTAAGCCTATCATCTGACTGGTGTGGGGCCTGCATTCTAGTTCAATTGGTTGTCCTTTAACCTGGCCTTCAATTCCTCTTAAGAAAAGCTAATTCCAGGGTCCATACCCTAACTATGCATGTTCCCTGATTAAAGGAGGCTGCCAGATACTGTCATCAAACTCACAGCTTTGAAAAGTTATTCAGAATATCCAACAGTATCTTTGACAGTTACTTTTTTATATATATCTGTAGAGTCAGATACTATTAAGTGATATCCCTTGGCCCATAAGCCCTCAGATTCATTAGGAAAGAAGGAGATTGTTTCTAACCTGGGCTCACCTGCACTGCTTTGAAAATATAATCTATTCTCTGCCCAGACAGATTTCCAGGGCCAGAGCCTGCACTCTTACCTTGAACCTTCAAGGAGTACACAGGCATTGGCAGTGATGCTTATGAATATTTTCTTAGAAATTCTAAAATCCAAAAGCTCATTAAATTTGGTTATCTTGCTTTAAAAATTATGCCTCTAAACAATCTATTTTTAAATAGAATGATGATAAGATATGTTCTCTCTGTTGTCAATATGTGGTGATCTACAGATCATCTCAACAAAAGGAGTCAAGAGTTGGCCTTCTTTGTTAGTTCAGTACATGTAAATTGTTTCAGATTTGACAAGACTGACTGCTTTCATCTTTCATCTATTGGTTCACTATATGGAATAAAAAGTTATAACATCTTTACAAGGTTCTGTTAATAGGGTTAATTTTAGAAAACTATAAAATGAATCATTTACTCTTAACAAGGCAGTCACTGTCTCTGGGTACACACTTTTTATGAAAAAATTAAAAATCATTTCTTTTGGGGGAATACAATTTAGAATAAAAATGTCTCTTTACATAACCCAGCAATATAAAAAATTTTTATGGTATAGTCCTGAAATACAGATATAATAATTTGATGTTGTCATGTTTTCAAATACTAGATCTAGTCATTTAAGTTAACAGTTCCAACTTTATCAAATGGTTTCTAACTAGAAATTTTGTATTACTTGAGATACTGTTTTTGTTCATTAAATAATAGTTGGTACTGGAAAAATGTGGTACATTTACACAATGGAGTACTACAGAGCAGAAAAAATGACATCTTGAAATTTGCAGGCAAATGGATGGATCTAGAAAGCATTATATTGAGTGTGGTAACCCATATCCAGAAAGACAAATATAATATGTACTCACTCATAAGTGGCTTTTAGACATAAAGGAAAGAAAAACCAGCCTAAAATTCATAACCCCAAAGAACCTAGACAACAAAAAGGTGCTGTGGGACATTAGTCTGTATCCTGTCAATTATATTTTAAATAAACGCTGATTGGCCAGTAGCCAGGTAGGAAGTATAGACAGGACAATCAGATAGGCAGTAGAGGCGGGTCAAGGAGAACAGGAGAATTCTGGGAAGAGGACACAGTCCTGACCCGATCACAGAAGAAGCAAGATGTGACTGCCCCATTGAATAAGGTACTGAGCCACATGGCTAGCACAGATAAGAATAATGGGTTAATAATAGGCTATATAAGTTATAAGAGTTAATAAGAAGCCTGAGCTAATGGGCCAATCAGTTTATAACTAATGTAGATCTCTGTGTGATTTCTTTGGGACTTAACAATTGCAGGAACTGAGCAGAACAGAAACCTCTGACAACAAAGAGGATCCTAAGAGAGAAATACATGGATCTAATCTACATGGGAAGTAGAAAAAGATAAGATTTCCTGAGTAAATTGGAAGCATGGGGACCATGGGAGAGGGTAGGAGGGGAGAGGACAGGAGGGAAGTGGAGAAAAATACATAGCTCAATAAAAACAAAAAATATACAAGGTTTATCATATGTAAAAGCAAGGAATACCACTTAACACCCTTTATGTTCAAATTCATTCCTGGATGCTGACTTTAACTGACTTCACAGCCTCGTTCCCTATGCAGGAGTATGATGTAAACAAACAGCTAATTACAATCACCTCATTCTTCTACAGAACTCTAGTACACGGTTCTGTCAATTGTACAATTTCATTTAATCTTATGTTATATTGACTCTCATGTTAATGTTGATGTAAAATTTCCATCATTAACTCTGTTTCTTTCTTTTCTTTCTCTCTCTTTCTCTGTCTCTCTTCCTCTTCCTCTCTCTCTCTCTTTTGAGGCAGGGTCTCTTCGTGTAGCTTTGGTGCCTGTCCTGGAACTCACTGTGCAGACCAGGTTGGCCTCAACTCCCAGAGATCTGCCTGCTTCTGCCTCCTGAGTGCTGGAATTAAAGGTGTGTGCCACCACCAACCAGCTAACTCTGTGTCTTGATGTTCCCCCACAAAATTGTAGTTATTACCTCCTAACTTATGTTCTGGATCTTTTGCAATAGTTAAGTTTTACTATGGCCCCTTAGATGGCTGTTGCTCCCTCTGTCACCCTTTTGTGAGCCTTGAAGCAGTTACTGAGAGATCCACACTCCAAAACCCTTAAAAGCAGTTTGTGTGATCTCAAAAAGGGGCCTATTGGGCAATGAGGCATCCAAATCATTCCTCTTCTTGTCACTCTAGACATTTTTTTTTTGAGACTCAGAAGTAAAACAGTTGGACTGAATGAAGCCTTCTTTGCATCAATTAACCTCTCTGTTTCATCAGCTCAGAGCAGCTTGACTCTATTAAGTACTCTAAAATTAAAAAGGACTAGATCTGACTACTGCTAAGAATAGGATCTGTGCCCTCCTCCAACAATGCTGCTTCCATGCCAATAAATCCTAACTGGTTTAAAATGAGGCCCAAAGACACAAAACTGAACAAAATTACTCTGGCTCCTCCCCTTGGTCACTTTTTCTTCCTTATTATCTTCATACTTATGTTTTTACCCTGTCTTTTATATGTTTTACTGAACTTCATTCTATACCCAAACAAAATGTTTCAGGTAAGCTTGCGCAGTAACTTTCACTCCATTTGTTCCTGATCCATCTGCCAAAAGACCTTTTGGATGCCATGGGAAAACTCTAGTTAAAAGGGACCTTCATCTCTTTCACCTCAGGCCAGATACAATCCTGTACATTAGTCCTCTATTTTCCCCTGTCCCCTTTCTTTGATTTTCTGTAGCTCCCTGCTACTTCTGCTACCTTTGCTGATGCAACAGTCCCAGCAATGTAACTGATCAGTCACTGCTATTTTGAATCAACATTTTCTCTCTCTGAACCACTCTGTCTCTTCTGCCTCTGTTCCTTCCTACCCCTTAACCTTCCCCAAAAACTTTCTTTTTCTTTCTTTTTTCTTTCTTTTTTTTTTTTTTTTTGGTTTTTCGAGACAGGGTTTCTCTGTAGCTTTGGAGCCTGTCCTGAAACTAGCTTGGTAGACCAGGCTGGCCTCGAACTCATAGAGATCTGCCTGCCTCTGCCTCCAACTGCTGGGATTAAAGGCATGCGCCACTACCACCCGGCTCTCAAAAAATCTTTCAATTCTACTCTGTAATCAAATCACACCCTTACAGTCCTGTAACTATTTTTCAAGCCTCTTCAGGAACAAAAGATGGCAAATGCCTGATCCATCATAGTCAATCAAATTAAGATACCCCCCACCGCTACATGACCAGAGGAACCCTTCTTCAATGGATCCAGTACTAATCCCTCTAACAAAGACCCTTTTAAGCAGAAAGCAGATATAATATTCCTGCTCTGCATTTTTAAATATCCATTTTTAAATAGTTAAGAACAATAACTTCCTGCTGAAAGACTACACTTCCCAGTTCCCCTTAGGGGTTAAGGAAGTCATTTCCATCCCTATTAGGGCTGCATCCCATCTTCTGTAGGCATTTGGCCATCTACACACATGGGTGACAAGAATGCCCTCTCACCATGAATAAACATGGTCCTTTCTAAGGTCAAACCAAACCTCTTTCTGCCTTCTGTCTCTATTCAGCTATCTTTAAATATTCTAACAAAGTGGGCAAATGAAAACTAAAGAAGTATCTGCTGGGGATATAGCTCAGGTAGTAGAGTGTTTGCCTAGTAGGCACAAAGGCCTGGGTTCCATCCCTAGCATTCCATACAGTGGGTATAATGAGGTGTGCCTCTAAACTCAGTACTTGGGAAGTAGAAGCAAAAGTATCAGAAGTTCAAGGTCATCCTTACCTACTTAGTGAGTTTGAGGCCATCCTGGGTTACACAAGACCCTGTCTCAAAAAACCCAACAAAATAAAACTAAACACTCCAGAAAATCATCAACAAAAAGTAATTAACTGGATAATGAGGTAGAAAAGGACTTTTCTAAACTAATGTAAAATGAGAAAGCAGTAAATAAAAACTGTAGAGAAGACAAAAGCCACAATATAATCAAATAATCCAACAATCTTTAAACATAATGTTTAAAGATGTGGGCTTTGTTACTCAGCATCGTTCTTGCTTTTCAACATTGCCCATGCTTTGAAAAGGTGAGTCATTTTTTTTTTAAATTTATTATGTATAGTGTTCTGCCTGCATGTTTGCTTGCAGGCCAGAAGAGGACACCAAATCTCATTATAGATGGTTGTGAGTCACTATATGGTTGCAGGGAATTGAACTTAGGACCTCTGGAAAAGCAACCAGTGCTCTTAACTTCTGAGCCATCTCTTCAGCCCCAAGGTGAGACATTTTTACTGTGGGATCGTGTTGAGGAACTAGGAATAGAAATGACTGACTCAGAGGAAGGCTAAGTTCACTTTAGCTACTGGCTCAGGAATGAACATGTGACCTTGTTTAGGTCACAGTATAACCAGGGGATAATGGCTTAGGCTTTCTAGGAACAACTTTAGTTCTGGAACAGTACTATCTCACAAGAAAGGTTCATTTCTCCAAAGATGCTGGCAGTGTAGGTAGGCAGCCTAGATGGCAGTAATCACTGTGCCCAATGAGTTCAGGTCAGCCAGCCTAGAGCATGACTGTCTCATAAAAAAGAAAAAGGTTACCTATTTTCTATTATTTGTGATAGGTACTCGGCATTTATCCTGCTCCAGGCTCAGAACTAACACCCTTAGCATTTACCCAGGGATGAGATGAAAGGAGCTTCTACTTTTATTCAGTCTGCCCCTTTCAACTGTAATGAGGCAATGCTAATAAATTGACTTTTGAGGGATGAGAACTGACTGCTGATGTATCAAATGCGGTTAGAAGCTTGTAACTTTTATCATGTCTTCTCTGGGAATGAAGAGAAATTATGGATTCAGTTTAATCACCAAAGTCACCAGCTGAATCAGTCATGCTCAGAGGAGGTGCATTCAAGTTGGTGGACACATGGACAGGCTGGCAGGGCAGCACAACTACAGGAGACAGGATGCATGGGAGATCTATACCTCCTCCATTCCTGTCCTACGCATCTCTCTCACTTGGCTCTTCCCATGTTCTATCTTTCATAACAAATTGGTAAATGTAAAATAAATTATTACCCTGAATTCTGTGTGTGATTCTAGCAAATTACTGCACTTGATGGTTAAGGCACCCCTAGGTGACTGGCATTTGAAGTGCTGGCGATATGTGGCCTGAATTTGTGGAATCTGATGCCACCCTAGACAAGCAGTGGCCAGACTGGAACTGAACTCTAACATTTCCAGTTGTTGTTCAGAGATCTAATACTGCTACTTCTCTGGTGTTGGAAACACTGTTAATACAGATATTTGGTGGTATATGCACATATTTGTGTGTGTGCCCATATATGCGTAGAGGCCAGAGGCTGACTTTGGCTGTCTTCTTCAGTTTCTCTCCACTTTATTTTATGTAATTAATTAACTAAAAATGTTTTACAAGCATTTTTGCCAGCATGTGTGTCTGTACACCACTTTCATGCAGTGCCATGGAGGACAGAAGAGGACACTGGATCCTTTGGAACTGAAGTTACAAATGCTTGTTAGCTGCCATGTGGTTAAAGGGAACAAAACCTGGGTCTTCTCAATACTCTTATCACAGTAATCAATCCTCCCTTAGAGGACTGTAGTCTACTTGGATGGATGTTTCTTTTTCATAGATATTAACTATTGCTTGGATACTTTCTGTTAACTGAAAAAGACACTTGTGTCTGAATAGTAACCTCTACTCCAGTCACTTGAGTCACTCAGATCAAAAGTTAACCCCATATAGCAACCAAATGGGGTCATCTCTACAGCTCTCCACCTTATGTCTTCAGACAAGATCTGTCACTGAACTGGAGCTCACTACTGACTGGCTAGACTAGCTGGCCAGTGAGCTTCAGGGACCTACCTGTCTCTGACTCCCCAGTTCTGGGATTACAGACTTAAAACTGTGGCACCCAGTTTTTTTCTATGGATGCTAGGTAGCCAAACTCAGGTTATTATGTTTGCTTGGCAAACACGTTACTGACCGAACCACCTCTGCAGCTCCTATTTCAGTTTTTGGAGACTGGGTTTCATGACACATAAGCTGACAACTTTTCTTTTTAATCCTCCTGCCTTTATCTTCCAAGTGCTGGGATTGCAGGCATTTGCAATCATCACCGTAGCTTTCTTTTTTCCCCTCTGATGTCTCTTCCCCCACAAACCCTACCAACCATTCACCCCAATATCGAAAACTAACCATATAAAAATGATCCTATAATATTTTAATAGCCAATATCACTGTTAATCACAAATAAATCTTTAAATTACCTTCAAATCTTCCCTTAAAGGACTGTAGTCTACTTGGATCGATGCTTCTTTTTCATAGATATCGGCTGTTGCTTGGGTACTTTCTGTTTCAGTTAACTGAAAAATAAAAAGGCACCCATGCCTGAATAGTAACCTCTACTCCAGCCACTTAAATCACTCAGATCAAAAGTTAACCCCATATAGCAACAAAATAGGCACAAAGGTCTGGTCCCAGCCATTCCTGACATAATCATGCATCAAGTGTCCTGTGCTTACTTTGCTGCCAGCATACAACATTATTGACAAACTATTGGGAGCCACTCAGAGGGCTGACATACTTCCCTCTATCAGTGCAGCCGACCTACATGTCTGCTCAATTCTTACCTCAGCTGCCTCCTAGCTGCATTCCCTTCCTATCTAAGTCTCTGAGAACCACCATCAACACTAGGTTTTCTCCTGGCTTTTTTTCCTGTTAAAATGTATCAATGTCTAACATTAAAAATTTAAAAAAGAGCAAATTACTATTTATTCAACTATTGTTTGGCTGTTGGTGATGAAAATCAAAATTTACAAAATGAAAGAAGAAAGCTTTATTCATCCCTTAATAGACTTCTTAGCAATGTAAACTCATTGAAACTACTTTTTGAATTAAGTTTACATTTTGCATACTATATTTGTTAAAATAGCTGAAATGCAAGTTAAAACTCAGTACTAAATGTAATGCAGAAGCAATACATCTCATGAGTGTGACGCCATTGCATATGTGAGAAGACAGGGCATTGTTTGACTTATTTTGCTTACTGTCATGATCTCAAGTTCTATTTTCCTTCAAATGATATATCATTATTTACAGCTGAACAAACTTTTATGTATGTATATACATTTTCTTTACCCATTCATCTGTTGACTGGAATCTAGACTGGTTCCATGTTGACTATTGTGAGCAGTACTGTGATAAATACAGATATACAAGTACATCTGTGGTATGCTGATTTCTCAGGGCACATAGAGAGTAACAGCATATCTGTATCATATGGTGGGGTTATATTGTTGTTTTACTTTTTTGAGAAACCTATATACAGATTTCCACAGTGGGTACACTAGTTTACATTTCCACTAGCATTGTATAAAGTGATCCCCTTTTCTCACATCTTCACCAGCTTTTGTTGCCATTTGTTGTTTTGTTTTGGATGGTAGCCAATATGATCTAAGTGTTAATTCCTGCTGTTAGTTCTTGAGTTGTTCAAATCCTTTGCATTAAGTCCTTGCCTCTATCCACATTTTCAAGTGTTCTCTGTTTCCACTAGCAGTTTCAAAATTTCAGGTCTCACATTAAAGTCTTTTTCTATTTTGAATTTATTTTCATATAGTAATAGGGAAGGAAAATTCCATTCTTCTACATGTGACATAATTTTTCTAGTGTCCTTTGTTGAAATGTCTTTTCACCGATGTTTAACTTTAACCCTTTTTCTGAAAACCAGGCTGCTAAAGTGTATGTGTATGCTTCCCTCTGGATACTCTATTCTGTTTCATTGGTCTGTGTTTTTTTTTAAATAATAGCAGCATACTGTTTTATTATGGCTGTGTCATATAATCTGAGATAAGGTATTATGATACTCTAGCACTGCCTTTTCTGCTTAGGATTACTTTTGTTATTAAGTTTTTTTTGTGCTTCCATATAAATTTTAAGATTGGAGACACCTAGGACAGAGAGGGCCTGAGGAAACAAGCTCCACCGGGAGCAGAAGCCAGGAGCAAACCCACTCCTGAAACGCAGGTGGATCAGGACTGAGCCAGTGACTAGATCCAGAGTCAGGGTTCCCCATTAGAACAGGTCCAACTCCAAGCCAGGGACTTCTGCAGGAGGAGATCTAGACCAGAATTTACATAAACAGATCAAAGTCAGCAGCCTAGGCCAAAGTAGGCCTAAGACAGTAAACTACAAGGGAGCAGAGCAAAGCACAGGAACACTGAGCTATCTCCAGAAACAGGAGTAACCAACGTGGTAACTAGAACTGTGACACTGACTGTACCACAAGGAACAACCATCTGAGCTTCAGATTCACTGGCACCTAAAAGATTATTCAACAGAATCTCAGATAGCCCCAACCACACCTATTAGAGGAAAAGATGAATAGAAAAGTTAAGATCACACACTACACCACAAAGAGCAACACACCAGTAAAACCTAAAGACCCTACAAAAGCAAGACTGGAACAACCAAATATGGATGAACCAGAAGAAAATGACTTAAAAAATAACATCAAGAGAATGTCTGAAATTCTTAAAGATGAAATTAAAAATTCCCTTAAAGAAATGGAGGAAAAAACTAACAAAAAATTGGAAGATATCAGCAAATCACTTAAAGCCAAGAAAGTTATCAAAAGTCTCCCAACCAAAAAAAAAAAAAAAGCCCAGGATCAGATGGGATTATGTGTTCTTTTGGTGACCAATTTCTTAAGTGCTCTGTATATTTTGGAGATCAGACCTCTGTCTGATGTGAGGTTAGTAAAAATCTTTTCCCATTCTGTAGGCTGTCGTTTTGTCTTGTTGACCGTGTCCTTTGCTTTACAGAAGCTTTTCAGTTCCAGGAGGTCCCATTTATTAATTGTTTCTCTCAGTGTCTGTGCTGCTGGGTTCTATTTAGGAAATGGTTCCCTGTGCCAATGAGTTCGAGTGTACATCCCATTTTCTTTTCTATAAGGTTCAGTGTGGCTGGCTTTATGTTGAAGTCTTTGATCCATTTGGACTTGAGTTTTGTGTATGGTGATAGATAGGGATCTATTTTCATTCTTCTACATGTTGATTTCCAGTTATGCCAGTACCACTTGTTAAATATGCTTTCTTTTTTTCCATTTGATATTTTTTGCTTCTTTATCAAAGATCAGGTATTCAAAGATTTGTGGATTGATATCCGGGTCTTCTATTTGGTTCCATCAGTCCTCCTGACCGTTCTTATGCCAATACCAGGCTGTTTTCAATACTGTAGCTCTGTAGTAGAGTTTGAAGTCAGGGATTGTGATGCCTCCAGAAGTTCTTTTATTGTACAGGATTGTTTTGTATATCCTGAGTTTTTTGCTTTTCCATATGAAGTTGAATACCATTCTTTCGAGGTCTTTGAAGAATTTTACTGGGATTTTGATGGGCATTGCATTGAATCTGTTGTTTGCTTTTGGTAAGATTGCCATTTTTACAATGTTAATTCTGCCTACCCGAGAGCATGGGATTCTTTCCACTTTCTGGTGTCTTCTTCAATTTCTTCAAAGATTTAAAGTTCTTGTCATGCAAGTCTTCCACTTGTTTAGTTAGAGTTACTCTGAGATATTTTATGCTATTTGTGGCTATTGTGAAGGGCGTTGATTCTCTAATTTCTTCCCCAGCCTTTTATCATCTGTGTACAGGAGGGCTACTGATTTTTTTGAGTTAGTATTGTATCCTGCTACATTGCTGAAAGTGTTTATGAGTTGTAGAAGTTCCTTGGTATAATTTTTGGGATCACTTATGTAAACTATCATATCATCAGCAAACAGTGACAGTTTGACTTCTTCTTTTCCAATTTGTATCCCCTTGATCTCTTTTTGGTGTCTTATTGCTCTAGATAGGACCTCAAGAACTCTATTGAATAGATATGGAGATAGTGGACAACCTTGTCTTGTTCCTGATTTCAGTGGGATCGCTGGGAGTTTCTCTCCATTTAATTTGATGTTGGCTGTTAGCTTGCTGTATATTGCCTAATTATGTTTAGGTATGCTCCTTGTATCCCTGCTCTCTCCAAGACCTTTATCATGAAGAGCTTTTGTAATTTTCCCAGAGTACGTGGAAAATCTTTCTGCCTTTTTTCTCTTTATTTTTTTTTATGTTTGGGGGTTTCTTTAAAGCCATCTTTAAGCTCAGAGATCTTTAGTTTTGTTTAATCTATTAGTAAGCCCATATAAAGTATTCAATTCTGTTAGTCTTCCTTTTGAATGTGTTTAAAATTCCCATCTCTGTTTAAATTATCCTGCTTACACACTGACTATCCAGTAGAGTTCTTAGCTTATTAATCACTTTAGTCTTAAATTTCTCTCTTGATAATACCAACATCCCCACCCATTTCTTAGTTTAAATCTGATGCTGGTTCTGATACCTTTCCTGATAACCAGACACGTGCTGAGCAAAAGTAGCTACTATAAATACTTATAGTCCAGTGACTAGGTGATAATTCTTTGGAAGCTTCCATGACTGGACTATGAATTTCACAAGCTTTTTAATACATTTTTTTTCTCCCTTAGGTGGGACAGGATAGTGAGTGTTGTGTGAATTTAATTGGGTCTTAATAATAAGAATCCAGAGCCAGATATTGGGGGATAAATGCTGAAAGATCAGAGAAATAAAGGAGCCTTCAGAAGGTTACAACATAAAAAAAGTACAACATTGTTAGGTAGTGGTGACTCATGCTTTTAAAAACAGCACTCAGGAGGTAGAGGCAGGCAAATCACTGTGAGTTTGAGGCCAGTCTGGTCTATAGAATGAGTTCCAGGACGGTCAGGACTATTACACAGAGAAACCCTGTAATAAATAAATAAATAAACAAACAAATAAATTCAAGATCCTGAGATTGGCTTTCCCTAGAGTCCCCCCCACACACACACACTCACACACACACACACACATTTTGAGATATGATCCCACTATATTGCCCAGGATGATCTTAAACACTTGACCCGCATCTAAGTCTTCGAATCCCTCAAGTGCTAGGTCTATACAGTCTTGCACCACTACAACCAATTTAGAAACCTTTTTTTTGTTAAGATAAAGATTCAATATTAATTCATCTTAATATTTTAATATCTGCCTTGAAATACTCTATCACAAACATTTTCCCTTTTCTACAAGGAGCTAATGAAGTTAAGATAGCATGAGCAGTTGAAGACATAATATATTGCACTTTTGGTTGGATACCTCCACTTCAATGATGTCCTCCAAAGACCCCAGCAAAAGATTTATCTCAATGTCTTGAACTTTGCAATCCAACAGCAAATTATGTTTCTCTAGTTGCTTCTGTTCCAAAGAACCCTGAATGATTACAACTTCTTTCTGCAATTTTCCTACTTCTCTGTAAATACAGGATATGAAAAAGTGACTTTACTCATTATGTAATTATACCAAAGAATAGCATGTTACATTATAAACTTACATAAAAACATTACTTTTCTATAAGAGTTCTAAGTGTCAGTCCTTGCTTTACACATTATTAGTTCTGAAAAAGACTATCAATGTATGCATCTGATTTAAGAGAACTTTTCCATAGACATTTCTTTAATCAGAGCTAGCAAAAACCCTGCTTCCCTTCAGTTATTTTAATGATTTCTTTGAAACAAGGTTTTGCTATTTTACTCCAGTTGACCTCAAACTTTGTATTCTTCTGCTTCCAACTCTCAATTGCTGGGATTACAGGTGAGTGTCGTTATATCCAGTCCCAAATACTTTATTTTTAAATCTGTGCAATTTTCAACCCGCATTTCCTCTTTAGTTAGACTGTATATTTTAATATATTAGCCTAGGTGAATGTTCTCTTAGCAGAGAGATACCACCAGATCAATTCTGCATCCCTGACAAACTGTTTCTATCATTCACAGGACATCTTAACTGAAAGTGGGGCATGAAGGTTAACACTAAGTCAACAATGACCTTTAAACAGAAACAGAAAAAGGACAAAAAGAGAAAAAAAACGAAGGAAGAAATCAGGATACAAGACGAGGTGGAGAAAGACAGGTAGTTTTCAAAAAATGTAAAGAGAAACAAACAATTCTGTTTAAATGAAATTCAAAAGGCTGAATCTCAAAGCATTGAAGGTCTTTAGATAGTAAGGAAAATTATGACAGGTCAAGGGTTGAGCAAAGAAAAGAGCTCATGGTCCTGTCAATCACAGGAAAGCAGATGTCCCTTTGACACAAATCAGCTGATTCAAGGCACTGACTGTCCTCATCATGATGACAATACACTTGTCAGACACCAGATACTGTTTTAAGTGCAGACATAGACAAGAGGGAATCCCTGGATGACAGTAAAATACCAGTATCAAAAGAGATTCAGGGTAAAGGACTACATGTGGGTTCATGTTTTCAGCTGCCAAAAATAACTGCACTGTAAACTGTCCTGGTTTTCCCCCTGTTTAGAACATTTGAAAGATGTTATGTGGGACCAAGAGCAACAAAGGGTAAACATTCAAACAAGTTTAGAGAAGAAATATCAAATTGGAAGTATAAGTTTAAAATGTTAGACAGGTCTTTCAAACTGAAGTATTAATTACCTATCAACAGCCAAAAACTTCTTGCGTTCCTCTTCAATTTGAATATGAATTTTCTCAATGTTAGAACTCTGAGAGGCAAGTACTTCCTTAACTTGTTCTTGCTTTATCATGAGTTCATCTACGCTTTTCAGATATTCTTCTTCAGTCTGAAAAGAGAGAATTTGTGTGTGTGTGTGTATATATAAAACATTTTATATTAATACAAAAAGGTTCTGCTATTATCTGTAAGAATGCCTACTGATCCTAAGAGAAATCCCCTTACCCTGTGGCTGCTAAACTGTCACAGATTGTGACTCTCTTTCATCCTATAGGTTTTGGAAACTAGTAATAATTTCCTGCCTCTCTCTTTCATTTTAAATCCACTCTTCAATCTGGTTTGTGTTCCATTTGTCCAATGGAAATGCTCATGAGACTATAAAACACTATTAACAGTTTTCATCACTTCTTCTTTCCCACAGTGCTGGATTTCTTCACTGCCTTCTCTTCTGTCTTTCCTAAAATTTCTGAATTTTCTAGAATTCCACTGTTTCTCAATTGTACCATGTTCTCCACCTCCCTTAATCTCAGCCCTTGTCTGAGATATATAGAACATATCTATAATCTAGCTCTCAGGAGGCTGAGACAGAAGTTTGACCTCGAGACCAGCATGGCTATATATATAGTGAACCTGCTTCTGAAAACTGAACAAACCAGAACTCAACCAGTAATTCTGAAGTTTGTAGTTCCAGTCTAGAATTTTCCTCCATCAACATGCTTGAGTCATCTCTGGCATCCCCTCTCTTTTCCCACTTAACATCCAATAACTCATCAGTTCTGTTCACTTTAATATTTCTGAAATATGTTGCCCCCATCCCAATCATGTACCATTAGGTGCTCAAAAACTTGCTACTCAGTGAAAGAAGCCATAACTTCAACAAAGTGGTACTTCAGCCACCTATAGTAAATTACCTTCTTTAGGTTATCAATGTCTTCTCTGCCTTTCTGGATAGTCATTTTTAATGTGTCGATCTTATTCAGTTTCTTCTTAAGCTGATTTCGACTATATTCAAGCTGAATACTAAGACGAGTTTTTTGTTTTTCAAACTCTAATCTAGTATAATGAAATCAAGCATTATAAGTGGTCAGAAAAGTATGTTGATTCTTTTAATTTTTTCCAGATTAAAAAATTATGTATACATGTAGGTTTATGTGTACCACATTTGTACAGAAGTCCACTGAGGCTAAAGGGCATCGGATCTTTAAAATTGGAGTTACAGGTGATTGTGAGCTGCCTGATGTGAGTTCTGTGAACCAAATGCACATTCTCTCAAAGAGCAGTAAGTGCTCTTATCCACTGAGCCATTTCTCTAGCCCCTTTTAATTTTTTCGTATAATTTCAAAAATAAAAATAGAATGAATGCTATTATGAATCACATGCAACTTACCCAATCTAATAATCATCAGTTCATATTGACTCATTTCACCTACAACATCATTCATAGCTACTGGAATATCTGAAGCAAATAGCAGATTCCTAGGTAACTGCATCAGTAATGTTCTATGAAAGTGACTGTTAATTCACAACCATAAACTACTATATCCTAAAAATGTAAAAATATCCTTAACATAATCACTGTCATTGCCAAATTTTCTGATACTATATTAAAATCCTAGTCGTTTGCATCAGGATGTGTATATTGGCTCGCCCTTCCTTCCTTCCTTCCTTCCTTCCTTCCTTCCTTCCTTCCTTCCTCCCTCCCTCCCTCCCTCCCTCCCTCCCTCCCTCCCTCCCTCCCTCCCTCCCTCCCTCCCTCCCTCCCTCCCTCCCTCCCTCCCTTCCTTTTTTGAGACAGGGTTTCTCTGTAGCTTTGGAGCCTGTCCTGGAACTAGCTCTTGTAGACCAAGCTGGTCTCGAACTTACAGAGATCCGCCTGCCTCTGCCTCCCAAGTGCTGGGATTAAAGACGTGCGCCACCACTGCCTGGCCCCAGTTTCTCTCTTTCTCACTTGCCCCTTTCCTTGTTTTTTTGAGACAGGGTTTCTCTGTGTATCCCTGACTGTCCTGGAACTCACTCTGTAGACCAGGCTGACCTCTAACTCATAGAGATCCACCTGCCTCTGCCTCAATAAATAAATGCTGCAAATAAAGGTGTGCATCACCACTGCCCAGAGATAGTTGGCAGTTTCTTAAACCTTTTATAATATATACATTATCTACCCACTTTTTCTTTAAGTTATAATCCATACATTTATTCTCAGTTAGTCTTTGTGAATAGCTATTCATACATAAACTTTAAACTTGGGAAAGGTTAGTACATGGTGACTAAATTGGCACTTTTTATGTATGCAAGATTGTTGAACATTTGAAAAATCAATGTAATTTATTACTGAAACTTAACATATCTTTAAAATGCTAATTGTATAAGGATCTAAATAGTTACAAGAGAAAATATTTAAAAATTCAACACTTTTAAAATTTCATATACGGTGAGAATTTCCATGAAGAATTCCTCAACTTGACAAAAGTATCTTAAAGTTTATATGCATTATACATTACTGTAGAAGTCTGAATACTTTTCCCTTAAGAATTAGTATGTCTGTTCTAACCATGTTTATTCAATATTATGAAGCTAGTGTAATAGGCAAGAAAAAGAAATAAGAAAAGAATACTAATCAGGAAGAAACAAAACTTTTTATTTATTGAGAATATGATTCTCTATGTAAAAACTCTAAGGAATCTGTCTAAGGGCTAAGAGATCTAATGAGTTTAGCCAAGTTTTAGGATACAAGTTTAAGGAATACTAATTTTATTAAAAAGTTTTATAATTTATAATTTGTGTGTGTGTGAGTATGATATGGGTGTGGAGGCACATATACCACAGTCCAAGTGTGGTCAATGAACAACTTTGTGGAACTATTCTCTCCTTGAACCTTTCCAAGAATTCTGGGGCTTTAACTCAGGTCTCAAGGCTTCACAAGTGCTTTACCCATAGAGCCATAATTTTATTCAATATGCTACCAACATACAATTTTAAACTGAAATTTAAAAACAACTCAGTTTGCAAAAGCACAAATATATGAAATGTTGAGAAACACAAATAATGAAATACACACAAGACTGAACTTATATGCTAAAAACTAAAGATCATTAATGAGTGAAATTAAAAATGATCTAAAATAGACACCATGTTTGTGGTTAGTTGTTAATTCTTCCCAAGTTGATCTCTAAATCAGTATGATCCAAATAGAAACTCGCAAGTTCTTTTTAAGAATATGTGGTGAGGGCTGGAGAGATGGCTCAGTGGTTAAGAGCACTGGCTGCTCTTCCAGAGGTCGTGAGTTCAATTCCCAGCAACCACATGGTGGCTCACAACCATCTGTAATGAGATCTGGTGCCCTCTTCTGGCCTGCAGATGTGCAAGCAGAACACTGTATACATAATGAATAAATTTTTTAAAAAAAGAATATGTGGTGATTTGTAAGAAAATGGCCTCCATAGGGAGTGGCACAATTAGAGGAATTTCTTTGTTGGAAGAAGTGTGTCACTATGAGAAGGTAGGTTGAGGTCTCCTTTGCTCAAGCTACTCTAGTGTGACTCGGACACCTGTTGCTTGTGGATCAAGATGTAGAACTCTCAGCTCCTTCTCCAGCACCATGTCTGCCACACACATGTCTGCCTGCAGGTTGCTATGTTCTGCCGTGATGATAATGAACTGAACACCTGAAACTGTAATCCAGCTCCCTTAAATGTTTTTCTTTAGAAGAGTTGCTGTGGTCATGGTGTCTCTTCACAGCAATAGAAACTCTTAAGGCACAATAACAATTGAAAAATTGATTCTAAAATCTATGGAGAAATGTAAAGGACCTGTAACAGGATAAAGGATCATGACTCTTCTCCATTGATGTACTCTCAGCCCCTAGGAAGGGCAACTGACACATTAAAAGCACACAGTAAATACAAATTGAATGAATGAATGAATGAATGAATGAATGAATGGGCTATGAAAGCATTATAGAGATTAACAGAAAGACTTTGAGACAAATGTTGATAATTTTGATTTGAAAAACATTTCTCTCTCTCTTTGGGGGGAGGGTGGGTGGAAAGATAGGGTCTCCATCATGGAGCTCTGGCTGTCCTGGAGCTCTCTATGTAGATGAGGCTGGCTTCAAACCTCACAGATATCAGCCTGCCTCTGCCTCTCAAGTGCTGGGATTAAAGGTGAGCACCATCACAGTTTGACAACATGATTTACTAAAAAGTACAACTTTTGTCTACTGACATTAAATATCAAATTCCTCCTTGTAGATATGAGTATGTATCTGGACTCTACTTATGAGCTCATAGCTCATGATTTATACTATGTTTTAAAATTTGGGAACTAAGGCAAGAGAGATAGATGGCTCTTGCTGCCTTCTTAAAAAAGAGCAGAATTAGGTTGCCAGCACCCACACTGGATGACTTCTAACTGCCTTAACTCCAGCTCCAGGGGTTCTGACTCTCTCCTGTCCTCTACAGAAAGTTGTTACACATGTGCACATAGCATATATAGAAACATTCACATATAAACTTGAATCTCTAAAATGAAATAAAGTACAACATGAAAGTTCTTGTCCCACTACTCACTAGTTTCCTTCGTATTTTTCTTTACTTCCTATGTGAACTTTAGAATCAGTCTATCAAAAAACATCCTTATAGGTAGTACAGATTAATTTAAGAAGAAATCAACTTTTGTTGTTGCTGTTTTTTCGAGACAGGGTTTCTCTGTGTAGCTCTGAAGCCTGCCCTGGAACTTGCTCTGTAGACCAGGCTGGCCTTGAATTTAGAGATCTGCCTATCTCAGCCTCCCAAGTGCTGGGATTAAAGGTGTGGACCACCACTGCCTGGCAAGATAACTTCTTTATAAAAAGAATGAGTATGCTTTCCTTTTTGTTATAGTTTCTGCTAAATTTCTTTGTAAAAAACTGAAGTTTTACTAGCTTCTCTATCCTCTGTAGTACTGAATATGAAACCCAGGCAGACCCTTGTATATATAAGACAAGTGATCAATTACTGAGTTATAAGTCCAACATCACTAGCTATTTCTTGATGAACTGAAATAAAGTCTACCTCAAGCATAATTCCTTTAAATTAGGGAATAGTTATTTTTGAAATGTATACCAATACTGCTTACCAATATTTTTAAACAAAAATTACCTTTTTTGATCATTTTCTTGCTGCTGTTTAACATGTTTGTTCTCAAATTCACGAATATTTTCCACACCAATTTCTTCACAGAAGTCTTGGAATATTTCATCTTCTACCTTTCAAATTATTTTAAAACAACTGATTTAATAACCATTTTTAAAAATACACAAGCAGTGCTATAATTTTTTACTTTTAGTTTTTCCTGAATTAGTCAAAAAGCTAATCAGTGCACTCAGCCCAGTACTTTCTCTTTCTTATCTCCACAAACTACACTCATGTTTTCACAGTTGTTATTCAGAAAGCTACATGAAAAAGCTCATGAACTGGATTTACAAAATGGTATTATGCACTGTCTGATATAAACCTGTGGAGAGTCTATTTACTTTAGCCCTACTAAAATATAATGTTCTACATTAAAAAAGAAGATATCCTTTATATGAGTAAGATGAAACATCTTGGACAGTAAAAACAATTCAAAATTAGAGGACAGAGTCAGTAATAAATTCCAAAAAATCTGGCACAATCTTAATCCAACAATAATATCTAGCTTCAAATATAATAGCATTTCAATAATAAGTCATGTTAAAAACTTGTGGATGTCAGCCAGGCAGTGATGGTGCATGCCTTTAATCCCAGCACTCGAGAGACGAAGGCAGGCCTGTGAGTTCATGGCCTGCCTGGTCTACAAGAGCTAGTTCCAGGACAGGCTCCAAAGCAACAGAGAAACCCTGTCTTGAAATACAATAAACAAACAAACAAAACCCAAAAACCAAAATAACCCAAACTTGTGGATTTCAGTTAAACATAAATGTGATAAGACTTATACAGTAGTAGGTAGCATTAATGCCAGTGCATAACTGAAACCGTGGGAAACTACAAGAGGTCCATAATCCTCTGTACTGGTAGATTCTATTCTGATATTATGCTCTATTCTGGGCATGAGTGAATAACAACATCCAAAGGATGATTTTCTGAGCTAATCTTGAATCCACAGTTATGTGTACACAGTCAAGAAGCCCTAGCTATGATCTAGAACTATATTCTATATGCCATTTAAAAACAAGTACAATATTTATCACCTTATCTATTCTATCTTGAAATTCTTCAATTTTTTGTTGCTGATTGTTGATTCCTTCATTCAGCATAGCACACTGAGACTCAATATTCAGCAATTCACTTTGTAGCTGAGATTGCTCCTAATAATAAAAAAAATTCTGCTTAAGAACATGACTATTTTATACAGTAAAACTAAAAACATGATAGATGTCTTTTACAGCAAACAAATGAAGAATTGTTAGTTACAATGGACCCTGGCATAGCCAGATAACATGATTAAATACTATAGAAATTATCAAGGACTGTAACAAAATCTTAAAGATGGCAAAAAGTACCTACAATTACATGTTATATAAATATCATTCTTTTTTTTCTTCTTTGAGACAGGATTTCTCTGAATAGCCCTGGCTGTCCTGGGACTCCCTCTGTAGACCAGGATGGCCTCAAACTCAGAGATCCACCTGCCTCTGCCTGCCAAGTGCAAGGATTAAAGCTGTGCACCACCAGTGGTATCATAAATACCATTCTTAAATTCTACTCTGTGATACGAATTTCCACCAATCTTTAGACAAGTCTACATTACCCGGTAAAATGCAGCAAGGTGCTTCTTTTTAAGCATCTCTAGTTCATTTTGTGAATATTTGAGTCGTGTATTAGTTCCTTGTACTAACGTCTGTATTTGTTTCAGATCTGTGTCCTTGCGGAGTGTCTTCATTAATTCCTAAACAGAGAAATGTGAGAACTTTTTAGAGTGAAAAAGCACTTTTACTATTCGGTGCTTTCATAATATTCACTGATTTTACACACAACCATTCAACTTCTTCTGAAAAAAGATAATGTGTGTGGGATGTAGAGCTATCTCAGAGATTAAGAGCAATGACTGTTTTTATCGATAACAAAGTTCAATTCCCAGAACACACATGGCTCACAATCATCTATAACTTCAGTTCCAGGAAAGCCAATGCCCTCTTCTGGCCTCTGCAGGAGGCATCAGGCACTCAGGTGATACACAGACTATGTGCAGGTAAAACACCCATAAACATAAAAAGGGGTGGAGGTGCTGGAGAGACTGCTTGGTAGTTAAGAGCACTGGATTCTCTTATAGAGGACCCTGATGTTCAATTCTCAGCACTTACACAGTAGCTCGTAACTGTCTGACTCTAGTCCCAGGGAATATCTGATGACCTTTTCTGGCCTCCATGAGAACTACATGCATGTGGTGCATAGACAAACATTTAAGCAAAAACTCTCTTTCGCTATACACACATGCACACACACAATTACATATATGTAGTGGCATTTCAACAATATTTTAATAAATAAAGACTGCCTGAAGATCTGAGACTACAATAACCCCATTACAGACCAGATTATGGTAACATGCACCTTTAATCCCAGTAGCCACACTAGTTGCCATAGAAACTGGGCAGTGTGTGCCTTTAATGACAGTGGTGTACACATTTAATCCCAGCCCTAGAGAGGATTATTAAATGGGAGAAAACAACTCTCAACAGAGAGTCTCAGACTCTCTGGAGATAGGATTGCCCTTTTAGATTGAGGTCAAGGTAAGAGCCAGTGGATGGCTGTTTTACTTGTCGGATCTTCAGATTGAACCCATTTCTGAGTTTTTTTTTTATTAATTGTGCCTCATATATATACACACATTACATATAATAAAAATAAAATAAAATAGACTGGGTGCATAAGCACCTTTATCATCTGGAATAAGGTAGCATACAACATTCACAAAAAACTACCACAAACTTTCCAACAAAAAATACAGGCATGAAAAGTGAAAAATGGGCTGGAGAGATGGCTCAGTGGTTAAGAGCATTGCCTGCTCTTCCAAAGGTTCTGAGTTCAATTCCCAGCAACCACACAGTGACTCACAGCCATCTGTAATGAGGTCTGGTGCCTTTGTATACAAAACAAACAAACAAACAAACAAACAAATAAATAAAAAAAAAGAGAGAGAAAAGTGAAAACGATGCTAAACAATACATATGTGTTTATATCCCAAGTATTAATGCAAGACATTCACTATAGTGAGACGTATTTGTCAAAGGTATTGTTTATTTTGCTCTGCCTTTTTTTTGTTTGTTTTTGGTTTTTTGAGACAGTTTCTCTGTAGCATTTGGAGCCTGTCTGGAACTAGCTCTTGTAGACCAGGCTGGCCTTAAACTCATAGAGATCTGCCTGCCTCTGCCTCCCAAGTGCTGGGATTAAAGGCATGTGCCACCATCACCCAGTGGGATTGTTCTTATTTAATGTCTGTAAGCAATGGATATTCTTTTCCTTACACTTCACTGGAACTATGTATTGAAATTTTCAAGACTTATTTACAAGAATAAAGCAACCTCAATTTGTATACCATCAAGGGCATGTCTTCTTATTTCCTGGTCATATAGGTGTTGTCTTTCAGTCACTAATAATTGTGTGTATGTGTACATTTCATGAGTGTGTAGTGCCTGTAGATGCTGGAAGAGGGCATCATATCCGCTGGACCTAGAGTTACAAGTGGCTGTAAGCTGCCCAACATGGGTTCTGGGAAACAAACTCAGGTCTTCTGCTTATAGCCGCAAGATCTTTTTTTTTTAAATTTTTTTTTAATTTTACTGAGCTCTATGTTTTTCTCTGCTCCCCTCCATGCCTCTTCCCTCCCCTTCAACCCTGAGTCCCCATGCTCTCAATTTACTCTGGAGATCTTGTCTTTTTCTACTTCCCATATAGATAAGATCTATGTATGTCTCCCTTAGAGTCCTCATTGTTGTTTAGGTTCTCTGGGATTGTGTTTTGTAGACTGGTTTTCTTTGATTTATGTTTAAAAACCACCTTTGAGTGAGTACATGTGATAATTGTCTCTCTGGGTCTGGATTACCTCAACCAAAATGATGTTTTCTAGTTCCATCCATTTTCCTGCAAAATTCAAGATGTCATTATTGTTTCTCATAGCAGCAAGATCTTTTAACTGTTGAGCCATCTTGTATTAGTCAAGGTTCTCTACAGTAACAGAACTTATAGAATAAATCTATCTAGAGAAAGAGAATTTATTAGAATGATTTATAGGCTGTGGTCCAGATAATCCAAAAATGGCTATCCATGAATGGTCCAAGAATCCAATAGTTATACAGTCCATGAGGCAGGATGTCTCAGCTGGTATACACTGGAATCCTGAAGAAGTAGGGTCTAATGCCAGTAAAGCAATGGACTTGCCATCAAGAGAGTAAGCTAGCATAGAGTGAACCTTCCTTCTTCCATATCTTTATATTATAGAGAAGTACCAAAAAAAACCCACAAACACTTTCTAGTTCAATAGTTGTGTCCTAGGGTTTCTCTTGCTATGAAGAGACACCATGACCACAGCAACTCTTATAAAAGAAAACATTTAATTGGGGTGGCTTATAGTTTCAGAGATTTATCCTATTACCATCCTGGTGGGACATAGTAGTGTGCAGGCAGACATGGTGCTGGAAAGGGAGCTGAGAGTTCTACATTTTGATCCAAAGACAACAGGAAGTGAACTGTGCCACACCGGGTGTAGCTTGAGCCCCTACAGTGATACATTTCCTCCAACAAGGCCACACCTTCTCCACCTAGGTCATAACTCATAATAGAGCTACTCCCTATGGGGGTCATTTTCTTTGGCATCACTAAAAGCTACATACCATGTACCAAGAGATGTGCTAATCTGTTCAAGTAAGGACACATCTGGTACAGCAACTGAAATTGGAGTGAGTGATTGAGATTTTGATAGTCAACTGTCATTTTCCACAATCCATCTATACTCCATATTAGTCAGAGTTAAAGGGAGATGTGATGGGAATTATTGCCCTGTATCTTTCAAGTCCTTGGTGACAACACTAATTTCTGCAGTTCCTGGGGATGTGATGCTGTTTTTGATTCACTATCTTCCTTGGCAGAAGCTTCAATTTAGCCTTTCCAACCAAAACAGCCCTCATTCTGCATGTCAGAGAACCGTGTGATGTTTCTGCCAACTTCTAAGTATATCTACCCCAATTATACATCCTGGGAATGTGGAAGTAGACACATGATGAGTTTGGGGATCCACTGAACCTACTTAGTTGGACTTCAAGCAAAACTCCATTAATCACCTGATCCCCGTAAGTCCCTACTTTAGTTGGAAGGCTACAATGTTTCTTGAGATCTCCAGAATCAGTGTCAGTTCAAAACCAGTATTCAACAGAACCCCCCAAACTCTTGTCACTTCCTTTCCCCCAGTGCACAGTTAACCTTGTAAAAGGCCATAGGTCTCTCTGGGGAAGGTCTGGGGGAAGGTTAACAGTAAAACTTCTAGGTATTTCGTCAAGATCCTTCTTCAGGAGAACGGAGAACCTGGCCATCCCTTCATCCAAGGAGACTAGGTCTGTAAACTGGCTTAAGTCTGGAAATTAGTTCATGAGTCAAGATTCCCTTTTGTCATAATCCAATGTAAACTTTTTTTTTCATTTGTTTGAGAAGTTTTACACTTCTAAAGATTGAACAAAAATACAATACACTTGTTATCTATTTCATGCCAAGAAACACCATAATTGATTAGCCAGTACCAAAGGGCCATACAAATCAAGTCACTATAATATTCAATTTGCCTATGCTAACCATTACAGGTCAAGTCATTATGGACATTCCTCTGTGCTGCCCATTATGATAACTGCAATCACCTTGATTTCGGTGATTCAGTGGTGCCACCTGGCCCTGCTACTTCAGGGTTAATTCATCCAACAGAGCATCAGCATCTCTAGTCCTAAGGTCTGGCACAAGGTAAAGGTTGATGACAAAAACTCTTCAAATGTGCTGGTGCTCCTCTCACAATTTTACATCTTAGAGAATTAGTAAAGAACATGACTTCTAGGATTTTCCATGGTAGAGGATTAGGTTTTACAAAGTGTACTCACTCTTTGCATTGCAATTTCCCTGAGTCTTTAAAATCCCTTCAATAACACTAGACCAAAGGATATCAGACATCTCTAACTCCTCTTAAGTAGGCCATCTTTTGAAAACTGCTTCAGCCAACCTTTCAAACAGACTCTGGACACCTCCCCTACTTTTATTTTAACTGTTCAATCTTCCATATTAAACCTAGAATCTCTACTCAGGGGGCTAATATCAATAAGCTCACCCTGATTCAGTTTTATGTTTCTTTGACCATTATCCCTCACCCTTAAAATACATTCCCAAACATATTCCCTCAGACTTCTGTCTGAATGAATTAGCAAACTCATTAAGTTCTTTATTAGTATAGTGCACTTCTTCATGGACTACACTTTCTATCTCCCATCTAAGTCTGCTTTGCCTAAAGTCTGGTTGTAGGTCTAGAGGCAACTATTGGTGGGTCCCAAAGGATATCAGTATTGTCAAAGACAGAAAAGACAACATTTCAAGGGGTGGCAGCATATCCTCTGTGAAGAATGGAGAGACTACTTCCTTAGATAAATCCTTGAGAATTTGAATGTTCAAAGTTCTCAGCTTCAATAGGGTTCTCCTACACATCCCCATTCCAAGTTATAGGATCCCATTCTTTACCAATTAATGCCCATACTTTAACTGCTGACACCCTCTGAAGCTGAGACTTGAATTTTTTGCTGTAATTCAACTTTATTTTTATTTTCTGCAACATGAGCTGTGGCCACTGGAGAGAAGATTCTCTTCCAGGTCACACTTAAGAAAACTTTAGATTGTTAATGCACATCTGGAACTGGTCAATTTTATCACTAAGTTTATTGCTGCCTTTCATCATATTCTGAGATCTTTAAGTTGGTTAATTGTATCATGAGTCTTGTTCTTTTACTTTGTCAATTTATGTGGAGATGTTAAGAGCAAGTGACCAGTATCATCATTTTTCCTATTTTTCCACAAACTGTCAAAGTTTTATATATAGTCACAAAGTCTGCACAATTGATGAACCAGGATAATTAAGTGCATTTGTCTCAAGTTTGAAAAGTAGTTCATACTATAGGCTTTCAGTATTCTTCATGCTTCTAAGAGAGGCTTCAATAACTGGAGAAGCTTCGGTAACTGTAAGTGCTGTAATAGGGAAGCCTATTACAGATACTAGAAATATTCATCCTTATACTTCTGTTACTCTAGAACCACTTTCTGGTACCAAAATATGTATTAGTCAGGGTTCTCCAGAGTTAAATGAAACTTATAATAGAATGGATATCTACCTACCTCCTTCCTACCTATCTATCTATCTATCTATCTATCTATCTATCTATCTATCTATCTATCATCCATCTATCCATCCATGGGATTTATTAGAATGACTTAGACTGTGGTCCAACTAATCTAGCAATGGCTGCCTATAAACAGACGGTCCAAGAATCTAGTAGGTCCTCAGTCCACAAGGTTGGATGTCTCAGCTGATCTTCGGTATATGCAGAATTCCATAGAAGTAGGTTCAATGCCAGTGAAAGAATGAACTTGTTGGTAAGGTGAGAGCAAGCTAGAAAAAGATGGAAGCTCCCATACACTTATGTAGGCTTTCACCAGATGTGGCCCAGATTAGAGGTGGGTGTTCCTACATCAAAGATATGGATTAGGAGTGGATCTTCCCACTTCAAACTAAGTAAAACTCCCTCCCAGATGTGCTTTTCTATTTTGGAATTTTAATTTCAGAAGTAGTCAAGCTGACAAACCAAAATAGCTGACAACTAAGAATAGCCATCATACATCTCTTCATCCCTGAACCAATTACTCTTTTACTTGGCATTTTCATTAGGCCTAGCTGTTGAATTTTATAAAATACCTTTTCTATACATAAGCATACTTTTATAATTCATATGCTGGATTACATTACCAAGTGTGCCCTAATTAGGCTGTGATAAAACCACTATGACCAAAAACAACTTGAGGAATAAAGGGTTTATTTCATTTCTAGGTTAACAGCCCATCATTGAGGTAAGTCAAGCAGGAACTCGAGGGAAGCAACCTAGATGTAGGAACTGACACAGAGGTCATGAAAGAATTCTGCTTACTGGTTTGCTCCTCATGGCTAGCTAAGTCTGCTTTTGTATAGCACCTAATACCACCAGCTCAGGGGTGGCACTGCTCACAATAAACTGGGTTCTCCTGTATCAAACATCAGTTAAGAAAATACATCACAGGCCAATGGTAGGAGTATTTTCTCAATAGAGGTTTCCTCTTCTAAAACAACTCTAGATTATGTCAGTTTGACATAAAACCTAATCAGCAAAGTGTTATAGCCAAAATATTCATGTGTTTTGGGAACAAATTTTACCTACTCATATAAATTCTCTTACTATATTGATGAAGATTCTATACTAAAATTTTATTCAGAAATTATTAGAAATAATACACTTAGAGTTGAAGAAATAGCTCATAGGTTAAGAGTACTGGCTCCTATTGCAGAGGACCTCAGCACCAACATGATGATTCACAATCTTCTGCAAACACAGTTCCTGGAGGATTTTTCTTTTTGACATGAGTCTCAATATGTGGGTCTGGCTGTCCTAGAACTCACTATTGTAGATCAGGCTGACCTCAACCTCATACAGATCCACCTGCCTATGCCTCCAGCGTGCTGAGATTAAGAGTGTGTGTCACTATGCCTGGCCAAAATAAATCTTTTTAAAATTGCAAAGAAATGTACAACATATATGAGTAAGTACTAATTTAGTTATTATACAAATAACTTAAAATAGTTAACAATACATAATACAAAAATATATGCAGGAAGTCAGATGTAGTAGCACATATTTATAATACTAGCACTTGGGAGGCAGAAGCAGGTATCTGAGGCCAGGTTGGTCTATATAGTGAGTTCCAGAATAGCCACAGTCAGCCCGTCTCAAAACACCAGGAAAGAAAAATAAAAAGGCACAGGAAACATGCAACTCACAGAACTTAATAAGGAAAATGACTTGGTTTTGCATAATTACTTTCCTTAATACTTTGTAACTTTTATGATAAGGATTTACCTTTAGCTCTTGGACTAGTTGGCCTCTTTTTTCTCTTAGGCTGTGCATCTCCTTCTCATCCCAGCATAAAGCTTTGTGTTTTAAGTCACTTGATCCTCCAGAGATCACTCCAGATTTTAAAAATAGGGTTCCATCAAGTGCTACTGTCTGTTATCATAAAAACATTTTACCTTAGAGAAATGTATTTTAAGACAATTTTTGAAGTTGAGATTTTATAAATGTGAAAAACACTTTCCAACATTTACTAATAAAATACTGCGTTACGAAGGAATACAACTACAAACATAAAACCAATTTTTAACTAAGGCTAGGCGAGAAATTAAAAGCAACCACAGAGGTTTAAAATAAGTTGTATAAGTCCATTCTCTTTGGAGGCAAACCTTGCTCAGCCTAGTTATAGTAGGGAGGGTCTTGGATCTTCCCCAAAGCAATGTGCCTTAACCTCTCTGAGGAGTAGATCGGAGAGGGGAAGGTAAAGGGGCACGGGAGGTAGTGGGAGGGAACTGGGATCAGTATGCAAAATGAAAAAAGATAGTTTGTTTTCTTTTTTTAAAAAATAAAATAAATAAATAAAAGACAAGGACATGTAATGCATAAAAAGCTGTATATTAGTTCCAAACTTATATATAATACTAAGAAGCAAAAATTATATTTAACATCAAATAATTTGTATTACATAATCCTGTTTTGACTATTCTGCCATATATATAAATAGCCTACTACAAAAAACTACCTTAATAACCTTAGGATACTCCAAAACAATTGCATTCTCCAAAATGAATGTAGAAAGAAATTTAAAGTCAAGGTATAAAATTGCCCAGAGTTTATAGTGTTTTAAGTGAGTGCTTTAATGGAATAAATTAATCAATTTTCAACATCTTATAAATGTTTCTACTTAATTAGAATGAAAAACATTTCTGGCCCTAGCCCCCAGCTGCTTTCCCCACAGATAATCAAAATTTGTGTATAAATTCTTAGATATTTTTCTGGAAATACGCATGTAACAAATGTCTTCAGGGATCATATTTAACATTAGTGTACATATCTCAGAGAAAATGTAAGGAGAAAGAACCTAAAGCCTTAGTCAAGCATACTAGGCAAGTACTCTACCCTCAGCCTTATATAGTTATTTTACTGATATCCCTTTTCCTTAGTTTTTAAAAATTTCTGTGTATCAATGATTTGCCTGTATGTATGTATATATGTGTGCCATGTGCATGCCTGGTGCCTACAGAGGCTAGAAGATGGCATCAGATCACCTATAAAAAGAGTTGTAGGTGGTTGTGAGCCACTATGTCGATGATGAGAATTGAACCCAGGTCTTCTGGAAGACAAGTACTCTAAACACTGAGCCATCTCTCCAGCCCTGTGAGAAGCTGTGTCTTTTGTGCTTGCTTATTTATTTATTTATTTATTTATTTATTTATTTATTTATTGAGACAGAGAGTTTTAAGTAATCTAAACTGGCCTGAAACACAGTGGATAGCCAATGATGACCCTGAACTCCTGATACTCCTGCCTCCATCCTCAAAGTCCTCTGGGCTTACAGATATGTACCACCATGCCTAGCAGAATTGTTGATTTTACACTGTTGTTTGTTGGCATTGTTAGTAGTTTACACATGCTGCTATTTTTAAATAAACTAGACTATTTTGCAATGTCACTTGAAATGTAAAACAAAACCACAAATTGCAGATGAAAGAATTTCTGTGAAAATGTGGTATTTATACAAATTGTTTCACCAAATCTAAAAGACAGAAGAAAAAAATTTTACATTTCTGGAATATAGTTGAGATACAAATAAACCAGATTTAAATTCTGAAATACTAAGGACAAGATATAATGAGATAAAGAACGTTATGAACAAGAAATAAAGTATAAATGTGTGTTAAATGAAGGGACAAATAGCTTTAATTGAGTATATAATCTTTAAAAATCTCTTTTATAAGGGTTGGAGAGATGGTTCAGTGATTAAGGCTGGAAAGAGGTCTCAGAAGTAAAAAGCACTGGTTGCTTTTCCAGAGGTCCTGAGTTCAATTTCCAGCAACCACATGGTGGCTCACAACACTCTATAATGAGGTCTGGTGTCCTCTTCTTGTGTGTAGACACTGTACATACAACAAATAAATAAATTAAAAATACATTCCCATTAAGATATGCATGAATAGAGAATGTAAAAAAAGCAACAAAAATCCTTCCTGTTATTCAAATGTAACACATAGAAAAATGCAAGGAAAATACAGGGATCAGCAAGGGTGTATATTCCACACAGTGAAAAACTCAACTGCCTTAGGGTATTATAATAAATCAAATTTTTAAAATACAACTTGTGATAAAGAGAACGTTACAGAAGTTAATTTTATAAGAGTCAACTGAAGAGCTAAGGATGTAGCTCATTTGGTAGAGTGCTTGCTTAAATATACAAAGCCCTGGGTTCAATCCCTAGCACATATACAACTGGGCATGATAGTGCAAGCCTGTAATCCCAGCACTTGGGAGGCAGAGGCAGGAGACCAGAAGTTCATAGTTATCCAACATCAATTGAAGCCATATTAGGTTGTCCTAGGCTGGTTTTCCTTATTAAAAATAACATACAAAAGCAAGGGAGAGAGAAACAGATAGAGAAAGGAAAAGAAGGAGAGGGAGAGAGAATGAGAACACTTAACCGGAAGTGTGACCAAGTCTCTCACCTTCCGTCTTTCAGGTCCACTGAATGCAATATGTCTTGCTTCTTCCACTGTCTCACAAACAAGGCCATTTCCACAAACAAACTGAATCACTTTCTTTAGCTGAGGAAACTGAGTCTTTATAACATCAATCATCATTTTACAGCCCTTAATTTCCCTTAGTCGTTCATTGACTGGCTTGATCTGAAGGGTGAAGGGAGATGTAGTAAATTAGTTATATTAAAATAAAAACAAAATGCCTGTTATATTTTTTCACAGTATATCCAAGCATTAACAATTTGTTCTTATATGCAATGAACTTTCAGTAAGAACATAAGAAACTTATGTTTCACATTATATGATAAAATATTTTTCAAAAATAGAAAAATTTCATCAAAAGCCAGAAGGAACTTCCAAATTCACCTGCCACTTACTAGTTGAAACATACAATATAAGAAGTGATTTGTGTTCTTTAAATCATAAACCATACTGGAAGGCAGTTGTCACTTAGCTATGTACCCAAAAGCAGTATAACACTTACAGATTTAAAATAAAAACAAAAACCTCTCTGGGCTGAAATGACAGCCTTCATATCATAGATGTACTTTCAGGTTTCTATCTACAAGTCATAAATGTATCCATTGTGTATTACTGAAAACTATCAAATATGATCTCATTTCTGTTAAACAAAACAAAAATCCCATGTATACTAAAAGGTATATATACATATGCACATACATGAGAAAGACAGATATATACACATATGCATACATATGTTGATATGGCCTGAACGTATAGAGAAACCCTTTAAAGTAGAATTTAAGAACTGTGTAATAAAAAGATATTCTTTTTATAATCAATATATTCCTATATAAGGTTCTTTTTTACATTTATTTATTGTGTGTGCATGTGCGTGTAGCTGTCCTCTGCATGACTCTGGAAGTCAGAGGACAACATATGGGAATTGGCTCCTTTCCTTCTACCATGTGGCAGAGGGACTGAACCTTGAACTCAGGTTGTCATGCTTAGTGGCAAATGCCTTTATACACTGAGGCATTTGATGGCCCAATGTAAAATTTTTGTTTGTTGTCATTGTTTTTTCCTATATAAGATTTTAATTTTTAAAAAATTTTTGCCTGTATATATGAATGTGCACCACATGCATGAAGTGCCCACAGAGGTCAGAAGAGAGCTTCATATGTATGACCTACGACTAGAATTAACAGATGGATGTTAGCTGCTATGTGTTGGGAACCTATCCCAGGTCTTTTGTAAGAGCAGTCAGTACTAAACCATTGATTCAGACTCTCCTGTATCAGAATTCTGTAAATATGTGTTTGCTTTGAAAAATGAAAAACAAATAAAAATTATTTTTACCATGCATGGTGGCACATGCCTTTAATTCCAGGACTCAGGGGGCAGAGGCAGGCGCATATCAGTGTTCGAGGTCAACCTGGTCTACAAAGCAGGTTACAGGACAGCCAGGAATGTTACACAGAGAAACCCTGTTTCGAAAAACCAAAAGCAAGCAAACAAACAAACAAAAAGAGTTTAAAGCCAGCCTGGTCTACATAGCAAGTTCCAGGTCAGTCAAAGCTACACTTTAGAACTTGTCCTCCCTAAGAAACAACAAAAAGATTTTAAAGGCAAATGAGTTAAGAATAAAACTTTGTTTTGGGCATACACATAAGAAAAACTATGGAAGCAGAGGACAAAAGGTGAGCATGACCTTAAGTAACACAGTTAGTTAGTATTTGTTGGTCTTACTCCTCTATGCAGGCACTGTGCTAGGGAAAGATCTCTTGCAACAGTCCAACAAGGTTTATTTATTCCTTTACTTCATAGATAAAGAAACTGAAGTTCAGAAAACTCAAGAACCAACTGGTAGGGCTACTTAGGAGTAGCACCAGGAGCTATGATGGACCGGCCTGTGCTCTTAACCACTATGCCCTCTGCCTGCAGTTCAGGGTTTAGACCACTGAACAAAATAGAACATTTTCTTCAGTTGTCAGCGAAAAGAACCTCTAAAGAACAGTAATGACAAAGTTCCTTTTCTAGTTCAGGAATTTAGATTAAGTTATGTTAATGTATTTTAACACACATCTCAAGACTCAAAATTTGGCCTACTCTTTAGATTAGGACCAGACACTTACACTTGAGTTACCAATATGTACGTCTTAACCCAGTTCTTATACTTTGCTACAAAACAGAACATATTGTTGGTAGAAGGCAGAGCAGTGTACTTCTCCAGTTATGGAATTGAAGACATTAAGGTAGAATTGAAGCAAAACTAGATTAGGTAGAAGTAATATAAATCAAGAAAGATAGCAGTTGCTTGATATTATTCACCCGCCAGTTCAGAAACACCAGCCATTCGAATGACTGGCTAACTGGCATCCAAATTACACCACCACCTCTCACCCGACCCTTGTCCCATAGCTGCCAGTTTGGAGCAACAAAGTCATTAAATTAAAGACATATTAAAATAAAGACTTCCTAAATTTGGTAACTAATAAATATCAAACATTAAAATTTCTTACATCAAGGTAATCTAGAGCAAGGAAAGTCTCAGGTTCAGCTCTTTTCTCCTTCAGGACTTGAATACAATCTTTTGCTACCTTTTCTGAGGCTACAACAATGGCAACCATGTACCGGCCAAAAAGCTTAGTCACAGCGAGTTGGTATTTCTTATGAATAGGATGACACAGATCAAGCAGTCTTCCAAACTTAGTAAGTTTCAAAACAGGAGAAGAAAACAAATACATTAATGAAAAACATATAATTGTTTTCTAATGTAACAAAGCAGTATAAATAACTATATACAATTTATATGTCTAATTTAACAGTCATTCAAAATTCAACTGAATGCTTAAGTACTTTTAATGTGAACAGGTGTTTGCTTTCTCTAATAGACAATCTCTTGACTGTTTTCCTACATTATGAACCAACTGCCTTCTTTGAACAGTAAGTGACTGAATGAATCCATATTCCTGCTCTACTAACTCTCCTTGGAGGACAGGACATATAGGTGGGAGACTCAGCATATGTTTTGTAAAAGTATACTATTTGAATATCTCATGCTCTCTCTGGAGTTTTTAACTAGCATGTTGTTACAGGGCAATTCTATCCTGTTTGGAAAACACATTTTATTTAGTGGGGGGGATTAAAAATTGCTTCTTAATGTAAAATCCTGGAGGAACCCCTTAATGAGAGAACATTTGAAGTTGCCCCCAGATTTTCTGGCTTTTAAAATTAATTCCCTTCATGTGGGAAAGGAAACACGTATGTATGTTGTGCTTTTTCCCAAATTAAGACATACTAGGTCAGAATTTTCAGAATTTAGTCAATTAACCAGTTTGGTTTCTACAGAGTTTGGAACAAGTAATTCTATATTTAAACTGCTGAGCCATTTCTCCAGTCCTTTCTCCTTCTTTTAAAAAGAAATCTGGCCAGGCAGTCATGGTATACCTTTATAATCTTAACACTCAGGAAGTAGAGGCAAGTGGATCTCTCTGAGTTCGAGTCCAGTCTGGTCTACAGAGCGAGTTCCAAGACAGGCTTCAAAGCTACAGAGAAACCTTACCTTGAAAAAGCAAAATAAATAAATAGGTAGGTAGGTAAAATAAATCTGTACTATAGCCATTTTCTGCTGGAAGTGGAAAATGCACGTTCACTTTCTGGCCACCCAGACATAAATAGTCACACAAAAACTATATTATTACAACACTGTTTGGCTGATGTCTAAGGTATATTTCTAGCTAGCTCTGACATCTTTTTTTCTGTGTATTTTCCATCTTTATGTAGCTTATTATGTTTTTATTACTTTATTTCTTTTTACTGATTTTATTGAGCTAAACATTTTTCTCTGCTCCCTCTTCCTTGCTCCTCCCATTCAACCCTCTCCCATGGTCCCCGTGCTCCCAATTTACTCAGGAGTGCTTATCTTTTTCCAGTTCTCATGTAGATTGGAACCATGTATGTCTCTCTTAGGGTCCTCATTGTTGTCTAAGTTCTCTGGTATTGTGAACTGTAGGCTGGTTTTCTTTGTTTTATGTCTAAAAGACACTTATGAGTGAGTACATAGGATATTTGTCTTTCTGGGTCTGGGTTACC
This sequence comes from Myodes glareolus, assembly GCF_982192425.1. NCBI lineage: Eukaryota > Metazoa > Chordata > Mammalia > Rodentia > Cricetidae > Myodes > Myodes glareolus. Next base: position 47,370,808 of record NC_142044.1, read on the forward strand.
TCACTCAATATGATTATTTTCTAGATCCATCCATTTTTCAAGATATTATTTTTTTCTGCTGTGTAGTACTTCACTATGTAAATGTACCACATTTTCCTTACCCATTCTTTGACTGAAGGGTTTTTAGGTATTTTCAGGTTCTAGCTATGACAAACAATGGTGCTATGAACATAGCTGGACACATGTCCTTGTGGAACAATTGAGCATCCTTTGGGTATATACCCAATAGTGGTATTGCTGGGTCTTGAGGAAGGTTTCTGAGAAATTGCCATACTGATATCCAAAGGGGCTGTACCAGTTTGCACTCCCACCAGCAATGCAGGAGAGTTCCCTTTACCCCACATCCTCTCCAGCATAAGTTGTCATCAGTGTTTTTTTTTTTTTTGGTCATTTTTTATAAACTGGATCAAGAGATGAAATATTTGTTTGGTTTTTTTTTTATTTTTATTGAGCTCTACATTTTTCTCTGGTCCCCTCCCTGCCTTTCCCTTTCCCCTTCAACCCTCCCCCAAGGTCCCCATCCTCCCAATTTACTCAGGAGATCTTGTCTTTTTCTACTTCTCATGTAGATTAGATCTATGTAAGTCTCTCTTAGTATTCTCATTGTTGTCTAAGTTCTCTGGGATTGTAGTTTGTAGGCTGGCTTTCTTTGCTTTATGTTTAAAAACCACATATGAGTGAGAACATGTGATAATTATCTTTCTGTGTCTGGGTTACCTCACTCAAAATAATGTTTTCTAGCTCCATCCATTTTCCTGCAAAATTCAAGATGTTATGTTTTTCTGCTGTGTAGTACTCCGTTGTGTACCACATTTTCTTTATCTATTCTTTGGTCGAGGGGCATTTAGGTTGTTTCTGGGTTCTGGCAATGACAAAGCTGCTATGAACATAGTTGAGCACATGTCCTTGTAGCACGATTGAGCATCCTTTGGATATATACCCAAAAGTGGTATTACTGGGTCTTGAGGAAGATTGTTTCCGAATTTTCTGAGAAATCGCCACACTGACATACAAAGGGGTTGTACCAGCTTGCATTCCCACCAGCAATGCAGAAGTGTTCCCTTTCCCCCACAACCTCTCCAGCATAAGTTGTCATCAGTGTTTTTGATCTTGGTCATTCTTACAGGTGTAAGATGGAATCTCAGAGTTGTTTTGATTTGCATTTCTCTGATGACTAAGGATGTTGAACATTTCCCTAAGTGTCTTTCAGTCATTTAAGATTCCTCTGTTGAGAGTTCTCTGTTTATGTCTGTACTCCTTTTTTTTTTAAATTGGGTTATGTGAACTTTTGGTGTCTAATTTCTTGAGTTCTTTGTATATTTTGGAGATCAGTCCTCTGTCTGATGTGAGGTTAGTAAAAATCTTTTCCCATTCTGTAGGCTGTCGTTTTGTCTTGTTGATCGTGTCCTTTGATTTACAGAAGCTTTTCAGTTTCAGGAGGTCCCATTTATTAATTGTTTCTCTCAATGTCTGTGCTACTGGGGTTCTATTTAGGAAGTGGTTCCCTGTGCCAATGCGATCCCATTTTCTCTTCTATAAAGTTAGGTGTGACTGCTTTATGCAGAGGTCTTTGATCCATTTGGACTTGAGTTTTGTGCATGGTGATAGATTTGGATCTATTTTCATTCTTCTACATGTTGATATCCAGTTATGCCAGCACCACTTGTTAAATATGCTTTCTTTTCTCAATTTGATATTTTTTGCTTCTTTTTTTTAAACTTTTTTTTTAATTTTATGTGCATTGGTATGAAGGTGTCAGATCCCCTGGAACTGGATCTTCAGACAGTTGTGAGCTGCCATGTGGGTGCTGGGAATTGAACCTGGGTCCTCTGGAAGAGCAGTCAGTGCTCTTAACCGCTGAGCCATCTCTCCAGCCCTATTTTTTGTTTCTTTATCAAAGATTAGGAGTTTGAAGATGTGTGGACTGATATCCAGGTCTTCTATTTGGTTCCATTGGTCCTCCTGTCTGTTCTTATGCCAATACCAGGCTGTTTTCAGTACTGTATCTCTGTAGTAGAGTTTGAAGTCAGGGATTGTGATGCCTCCCAGAAGTTCTTTTATTGTACAGGATTGTTTTCGCTATCCTGGGTTTTTTGCTTTTTCATATGAAGTTGAGTACCATTGTTTCAAGGTCTGTGAAGGATCTTGCTGGGATTTTGATGGGCATTGCGTTGAATCTGTAGATTGCTTTTGGTAAGACTGCCTATCTTGGCCATTCTTACAGGGTTAAGATGGAATCTTAGAGTTGTTTTGATTTACATTTCTCTGATGGCTAAGGATGTTGGCTCTTACATCTTAAATTAACCCATTTATACTAATCGACGTATCACCAAGAGGTTGTAAACTACTGGCAAGGTTCTGGAGTCTTTCTTCTTCAGCAGCTACATGGCATCTCTCTGATTCTGCCTTCTTTCTCCCTGAATTTAGTTTTTCTGCCTGACTTCTATTCTGCCCTGACACAGGCCAAAGTAGCTTCTTTATTAATCAATGGTAATAAAATATATTCATAGCATACAAAGGGGAATCCCATATCACTGTGCCATTAGATATGATGGCTGCACTAGTGGATTTTTTAAAAAAAACAGAGTTGTTTCATTTTGCTATGAATTGAAGAAACAAGATTTTGCAACCCAGTTCTATTCTATTATCCATCATTCAAAGTAAAGATTGAGCATAACACAAAAGACTTGGTGATACATATCTTAGTTGATAGAATGCTTGCCTAACATACATGGGGCCTTAGGTTTAGTCCCCAGCAAAACACAGACCGACAGTCAGACAGACAGACAGACAGACAGACAGACAGACACACACACACACACACACACACACAGAGTTCCCTGAAGAAAAAAAGAGTTTAAGAAAGAGAATTTAAAGGAGATAAATTAGGTAGCCACGAAAATGTAACACCATGAAGGTCAATGGCAAACATTTTGAAACAGAGCAATGATTGTCAAATACTAAAAACCGGATGATAAGGAAATCAGAGGGCACACCGAGACATAAGTGGGGCCCCTGATATAATAGAAAACAATGTTGTGAGGCTATCACCCCATGTGATAGAGGTTATTATTGTATTTTGCCAAAGAAAACTATTAAGTACTACTGGATACAGTCAGAAATGAAAATATGGCAACTATGCTTGCCAAAAATCACGAAGAACTTTAGTGTTGAGGTTTCTTGTTGTGAGGACCAAGACTACTTCATACCATGTCTGGGAGTATTGGTCATATCGTATACCGGTTAGGAAATGTGTTCGTGTAAATGTTTCTTTTCAATAGTTAACTTACAAACACAATTTGAAATTACTGCTTTCTCTATTTACTACATTTTAAATATAAAATTGTCAAATGTAGAACACATTTTAGAATATTTCTGTTTCTTTACAATGGTTATAATTTCAATCCTTGAGTAAGAGGACTATTTTCAGAAATGAGAAAGCATAGCATTTAAAATGAACTACTCATTCTAATTACCACGGAATCTGGGTAAAGTCTTTTAAGACTTTCCAGAACTTCAGCTCTCTTCCGCTGACGTTTTCCTTCATGGTTATCAATTCCAGCATTTTGTAATTCACTTCTAATAAGACCCAGTTCATCATTAACTTCAGACATTCTTGATTTTGTATTCTCAATTTCTTTTATCAGGGCTTCTTCTTGTTGTTTTTTGTCTTTCAAGCAATCCCTATAACAGTAACAACAACCAAAAATGTGAGAAGTAAAAGGTTAAAACAAGTCTTGTCTGGCACTGTACAAGAATGGTGTAGTGATTTATTAATTAAAAAACAAACACAAAAAACACCCAAAACTAAACAGGCAAAGGAGCTTTTGATTATTCTTTGTTTATTTGAAAATACATACTTACTATAATAGTAAGTATGAGACTGGAGAGATAGCTCAGTGGTTAAGAGCATTGCCTGCCCTTCCAAAGGTCCTGAATTCAGTTCCCAGCAACCACATGGTGGCTCACAACCATCTGTAATGAGATCTGGTGCCCTCTTCTGGCCTGCAGGCACACATGCAGACAGAATACCAAGAATACTGTATACATAATAAATAAATAGATTTTAAAAAAAGAGTAAGTATAGACCAATATAAACCAAGCAATCATCACATGCTTAATATCAATCAAAGTCAACTAAAATTCCTTAGTGGTAGATTAAATACTATATATTAGCTTTCATGATACAATTCCATATTATTTTTAAACTTTTTGAAATTTATTTTTACTTTATGAGTGTTAGCCTGTACATATGTCTGTGAATATTTATATAGTGCCCATAGAAGCCAGAGGAGGGCATAAGATCTTCTGGATCTGTTTCTACAGATGGTTGTGAACTCAACTGCCATGTGGGTACTTTGAAACAAACCTGGATCCTCTAGAAGAGCAGCCTGTGTTCTTAGCCACCGAGCCACCACTCCAGTCCCCACAATTCATTATTTATTCATAAAATTTCAATATCAAAAGGATAATTAAGAATTGTCATTGTTATATATTTATATTTTCAAATTTAAACACTTTACTCATTTTTATTTTCAATGTTTAAATATATTTATTACATGGTAAGTATAATTTTTAGCAATTTATAAAGAAATGAAAGACACTGGAGTGAGAATATCACACAATAGGAACATTCATTCACTAAAGAACACACTGGATCATTTAGATAAAAAATCCTGTAAAGATTGTTTTTCTACTTACATGCATGTTTTTGTATATTCCTCCAATTTCTCTATTCGTTTTTTATGCTCTTCTATTTGCTCTTTTATTTGTTTTAGATTTCCCTATAATAGGAAATAAAACTAAAATCAATTCCAACATTCCAAGCCAATAAAATGACACATCTAGAATTCATTATGTTGTAAGTAGTTAAATGCTTGAAATTTATCAAAGAATATGAGTATATGAAAATATTTAGGGCTTGTGTGATGGCTTATAAGGTAATGAACTGAGTTCAATCATTAGGACATAAGAGAAGGAAAATGCCAACTCTCTCAAGTTGTCTTGACTTCTATATGTGCATCACAATGTGCTTGGGCATTTACATGCACACACACAAATATATAAATATATGTAATACAATTTAAGAAAAAATATAAAAGAAAAATTTAATTTAAAAAAAGCTATCTTATATAGGGCTTTTACATCTCACAGATCTTGGGATCACAGACTTAATATTTAGTCTCCGGTAATTTTATTCATAAATTCAAACTTCAAACATATTATTTTTTAAAAATTTCTTTTGATTTGTTTTATGTGTGTTAGTATTTTCCTTCGTGTATGTATGTACACCACATTCATGGCTGGTACCCACAGAGAGAGTATCAGATCCCCTTAATCTGGAGTTATGGATTATTGTTAGCCACCATGTTAAGTGCTGGAAACTAAATCCTGAAATGTCAAGTTCTCTTAACCACTAAACCATTTCTTCAGCTCAAAAACATTACTTTCAAGTACCTGTACAGTTCTTATCTGTCTGTCAAGCTAATTCATTCAATAAGTATTTATTCACTGGCCAGACGCAGTAGGAACTAGAGATATAATAATGAGTGGGATAGAGTATGTGTCCTCAGGAAAAAACTAATTACAATAGAGTACTTAAGTATCACTATGATGCAAGAACCCAACAGGCACAAAGGGAGGACTTGGTGTAAACACTGCTCTATTTGTACTCTGCCATTAAATTCAAACTATGCAGAGCAGCAATATAAGTCACCTGAGAAAAAGCAAAGTCTAAGATGCCTGAAATCACATGCAGCACTGAGTCCGAAGCATACCATGTACTAGTGACTTTTACAATAATAATAAAACAGAACAATACGACAATTAAGTTCACTTGTAAATTATTTATTTTTGAATTTCCCACTCAGTTAGCCAGGGATAACTGGAATCATGGAAATTGAAACTGGAGGATCATGAGAGTAATCTCTACCAGATTTTTAACCTTTAACCTTTCTTCCCCATATAATCAATGATAATCCATGAAGCAAACGTCTATTGTGTTAGGTACCAAAGTTATAAAAATGAGCAAGACAGGTTGAGGAGATGACTCAGATGGCTACACAAATATAAGAACCTGAGTTCAAATCCCCAATAGCCACATAAAGTCAGGAGTGGCTATACACACTTGTAACCCCAGTGCTATTGGGATAGAGATAGGACAATTGCTAGGGCTTGGTGGCTGTTAGCATAGCTTCAGGTTCAGCATAAAACCTTGTCTAAAGGAAATTAAATTAGGACAACGATAGAGCAAAATACATGCTGTAATCTTCTGGGCTCTGTACCAATACAAACAGGCACATGTACTCACATGCAAGTACATATATCTTCCCCCCTCAAAAAAATAAATACATGCAAGACAGGTTTTTTTCTAATGGAATGCACATGCCAAAATTAAGAAGCCTAACATAGAAATTCTACTATTTCACTTAATAATTTCATTCCGAGCTAACTATGGTGGTACACACCTTTAATCCCAGTACCCATGGGGCTGAGGAAGGCAGGCCTCTGTGAGTTCAAAGCCAGCTTGATCTACATGGCAATCTCCAGGCCAGTCAGGGCTGACTCAAAAGGGAAAAAAATCCATTCAGGGCCAGAGAAATGGCTCAGTGATTAAGAGCACTGACTGATTTTGCAGATGCAAACTCTCCTAAGAGACATGCTTCCAGGAGAGAATAACTGAACAACAAATCAGGTAAGTCCATGAGGTCACTTATAGATTTTGACTTAAACTTTTTTTTGTTTTTTTTTTCTTTTTTCTTTTTTGTTTTTTTACCCTCCCGCTCCCCCCACTCCCTCTCCTCCTCCCTCACCATTCCCAAGAGCAGTCAGGGTTTCCTGCCCTGTGGGAAATCCAAGTTCCTCCCCCCTCCCTCCAAGAAGGGGGTCCAAGAAGATGAGCATCCAAACAGACCAGGATCCCATAAAGCCAGTACATGCAGACGAAACAAGACTCAGTGCCACTGTCTATGGCTTCTCATTGACTTAAACTTTTATGTGTAATTAGGGAGCCTTTGGTGGACTTAAAGAGCCAACTTCAGATTTAACTTAAAACATTATGGGTGCTATGCTGAGACTCTGTGCAAGATCAAGAGTAGTAGTTTAAAAAAAAGGGGGGGGGAGGGTGGTAGTAAAGAAAGCTAGTAGGCTACTAAACTGATTCAAACCAAAAATACAGTGATATGATCAAGAGTGATAACAGTAGAAATGGAAATACAATCAGATTCTTCTTATATTTTCCAGGTAAAGTCAAAAGTTTCCTACAAGAGAGTCAAAGGTTGGCTCCATATTTTTGACCTAAGTAACTAGTAAAATTAAAATGTTATAATCGTAGAGGGGAAAGACTGTGAAGTAAATTTTGGTGAAAAGTTCAATTTGGGGTCCAACGTTGATATATTTGCTCAACACCCAAACAGGAGAACCCAAAGTAGCATCTGGAGATATACATGATTGGAGTTTTGAAGATCTGAGAGATAGACGTTCAAATTTTTAGTGCAGTATTTAAATATGTATAACTACAGATTATCAAGTCAGTGGATACAGGTAAAAGAAAAACCATAACTTAGAAACAATAACAAGCTGGGCTTACAGCAGTACTTAGCATGCTACATACACAAATATCAGGGTATGCATAGTGAACCATCTTTGCTGAATGTGCAGTAACAGTAGTTTATACCCAATTAGAAAAAGAATTATGAAACATTAAGAGGGAGTGACTACTGAGTTTGTCCTTCACTGTGACATACTTACCCTCACGGTACAAATGCAAACTATAAGGCCCAGAGAAATCTAAATAATTTAGTTATTACTGAGATTATACACAGTAAGTAACAAGCAAGATGGGCAAGAATTTAAGAAAATAACACCACCTTAACAGTTGTTTCCAGCTGGGCACTGGTGGCGCACACCTTTAATCCCAGCACTTGGGAGGCAGAGGTAGGAGGATCTCTGTGAGTTCGAGGAGAGTCTGGTCTACAGAGCAAGTTCCAGGACAGGATCCAAAGCTACACAGAGAAACCGTGTCTCAAAAAACAAAACAAAACAAAACCCAAAACAAAGCAAACAAATAAAAAAACCAGTTGCTATTTCCAACATAGACTAGCTCCTTCTGCTTGGGCTACAATCATTCCTCATGATTGTTAGCCTAATTTGCATATTCTTACATAAAATGACAGATTATTTATATACAAACAACACATATCTCTTCCTGAATACTTTAAATCCTCTCTGGAAGACTTACAATACCTGGTACAGTATAAATGCTATATAAATAGATGTTATATTGTATTGCTTAGGAAATGACAAAAAGTACATTAAAATGCTCAGTAAATATATTTTTACCCTGACTATTGTTGATCTTCAGTTGACTCCATGGCTTCAGGACCCACAGATACAGAGAGCTGAATGTATCTAACATCCTCGATGACCTTGCAGTCATTTATATTACAAGATTTACTTTCCCCATCCTCCTCCTTGCTCTACTGAACTAAAGTGCACGCTCAGACCATGTTCATTACCATATAGATGTACAGAAAACATTCCCTGAACACACAAATGAAGGCACTGACTGCCTACTCTAACTATAAAAGTGTACTAATTATTTTGCTGTGCTAGAGAAATCAAACCCAGGACATCAGTACTCTATCACTAATCTATATGCTCCTAGCCCCTCAGAACTTCTAAAATTTGATATAAATCTATTTATATATTGAGAAAGTAATATAAAGGGGAGTAACATCTTACTGCAAATAATTCTAAATTATGACCATACAATCCATGGTACCTGAGTATCTCCATGCCTCCTTTTTTCAAATGCCAGTCTTTCTTTTTCTGCCTTCTGTTCCCACTGCAGTTTTTCCAGTTGTTGTGTCATTATAGCTACCTTCCGTCTTACTTGCTCCTTAAGTTCTTTGTAACGATCCAGCTACATAAACAGCATTGACATATTACTCAGCTAATGAAATTATCTGTACAACATCCTGTTCTCATTAAAATCTTTATACAAATTAGATCATTAGACATCTTCTCCAGGTAAAATATGTGAACTTAATATGATAGTCTCTTTATTAAAAATTCTTTAGATAGAACAACAAAGTAATGAAGACAAACTCTATAATTAAGTTCTCTGACAGAAAATCCTGAAAAAAGCCAATCTGGAGAAAATGGTACTTTCTATCTTAGTCACAATTACTTTGGTGTATGTATATTGTGACACAAGACTAGTTTAATTCAATGAAAGAAATGAATAATGATACTTTAATTAAAAGAATGCTTGAAAACTGAGTTTTTTTAGTTATGTTTTACTGATTAATAATTTTAATCATGTATACTGTCTTACATTGATTATTAACTCATAACTGAGCAGTTAAAATCATCTTAAGTAATTTCCTGTCAATTAAGTCTCTTCAAAGCTACATATATATGATCTTTAAGCTTATATAATATCCAACAGAATTGTTTTGTCTTTAATTTAGTAACAATTACTTAACTTTTATAACAGTATAATTCCAGGTAATACTGGGCTTTAATTAACTCAGAAATATTATAACACCATTTAACTATATGAAGGAAAAATAGCTTAGTTTCAAGATTAAATTTAGATTCTGTGAACAAATTAAAGAAAATTAAAAATTCCTACAATTTACATTCTAGGTATAACAACAAATTATCAGAGGTATCATCCTTTAGATTTTTTTAATTAAAAAAAGAAACTGAAATAGAAAAATGTTTCTAATATTTTCATTTTTTTCACCTGAGTATTTTCCAATTCAATGTCTCGTCCTTTATGTAAGACTTTTTCTTCCAATTGCTTTTCAAAACTTCGCCATGCTCTATCTAAATCAACCAGTTCTGCCTCTAAGGTTTGAATGTCATCTTCCTGCTTAGAACATTGTTTTTCATTGTCTGTTATCAATTTCTTAGATAAATCCAATTTCTTGAGATGGTGAGAAGTATTTTCTTTAGCTTTAATATACTGAGGCCTCTTCTGATTTAAAATTGCTTCAAGAGATCTAAAAAGGAAAAAGCAATTCTTATGAATTTATTTTAGCATATAAAGAAAAGTAATTCATCTATTATTTATTTACATTTTTAGTTTTGGAGACAGGGCTCAAAATGGAGCCCTGATTGGACTGGAACTAGCTAAGTATACAAAGCTGGCCTTGAACGAAGAGATATTCCTGTCTCCCATGTACTAGGAACAAAGGCATGAGGCACCAAGCCTGGCTAAAAGAAATTTCAATTAAATATCATTCAAAAATAAATTCTAAAAATTAACTTGCAGAGACGGCTGTAGCCACCAAGCTGTAAAACATTCACTATGTTCCCTTTTATAAGGGCCGTCACCCACCTATCATATCTCTCTCCTCTCCTGCTGCTCCTGTCTCCAGAGACATCTCCCCCCTCCCCCTTCCTTCCTTTTATATTCTCTTTCCCTTAATAAAAGTCTCTCCACGTGAACTCTGTCTTATGACATCGTTCTCTAGTGCACTGCTTTTTCTAAATTACTACCTTGTCTTCCTGAGCAGGGAAGGCTCTTCTGGCTCTTCTTCCCGCCTGCAGTTAGTTTGAGGCATGCCTTGACCCTGAAACACAGCCTTGCTTCTCCAGATAGCTGGGTCCCTCCATCCAAAACCGGCAAGATTGGTGAGCCCCTCCCACTTCCCCACCTTTGGCTATTTCCTGAGTGAGGACAAATCTAGTCTCTTTTTTTTTTTTGTCTTTTTATTTTATTTTATTTTAAATTTATTTATTTTTTTATTATTATTAAATTATAAAAGTTTCCATTTCAGCCCCTCCTCCCACCACCCTCCCACTCCCCCCACTCCCTCTCCCCCTCCCTCTCCATCCCCCAGAGCAGTCAGGGTTTCCTGCCCTGTGGGAAGCCCGAGTTCCTCCCCCCTCCCTCCAGGTCCAGGGCAAATCTAGTCTCTTGAGCGTGGTTTCTCTCACTTTTTTGGCAGAGTTCACTGAAAGGTAATCACTTCACGCTGGTACCCTACCCACCTGCTCCACCTTTAACTGATCTACTTTCTCCTTCACTGGCAGCTTTGCCTTCCATTCAATATTGTCAATTGGGTCTCTGGCGGGGTTACCCTTCTCTGACCATTCCCCTGGATGTGAGGCTTCATTTCTCAAGAACAGCCTTCTCCTTGTCTTCTGGCTTTTCTCAAAGTCCTGGTACCAGGTGACTGTGTCTCTCGGGCTCAGAGTCCTTGGCATCTGTCCTTTGCATGAAAACCCAATGGACTTCCTATACCTGTCTTGAAATTGACCCCTGAATTCCTGGGACACTAGAAATTATAGACCCTTGGTTCTTCTCTGCCTCATTCATGGGAACTGTGTGTCATTATTTATACTTCTTGCTCCCATTGGGATGCTTTTTTGGAGACCCACTGATCCTCATCACCTATTTCATTAGGTGAATGGGAATATAAGAGGGAAGGGGAGGGGGGAGACTGGCCTCTGAGGACTGAAGGACTGAGCAGCAGGACAGAGAGGGAGGGAGGGAGGGAGAGGGAGGAAGAGGGAGGGAGAGAGAAGAGGGAGGGAGGGAGGAAGAGAGGGAAGGGGGGAGGGAGAGAGATGGGAGGTGTCCAGGGTCCTTTTAAAAGGGAATGTAGTGAATATGCACAGGTAGTGCTCTCAGAAGCTATAGCTGAGGACATATACTCCAAGGTCAAGCTAGTACAGATGCCTAAATACTAACATCTATAGTTGCCAGAAGTTGGGCAAGGGAGAGGGGAAGAGTTGAATAGTAGAAGCAAAAGGATATTTTTTAAGTGGTTAAACTGTGAATTTGTCAAAATCAAAGGAACATTATAGCACCAAGAGTGAACCTCAATATAAACAAATTTTTTTAAAAAAAACTGATATAGGAGAGTTAGGAATAACAAATGGAATGTAAAATGTAACCAAAGTCTAATTTATTACAAATGTATCAAACAACTTTTCTGGTGGGATGGGAAGAGAAAGTGGTGGCTTAAGTAATTTTTAGAAGATTTTAAATTATGTTTGTATTTGTATATGGGTATGTACACTAAGTGAAGGTGCCTCTGAAGAACAAAGATGTCAGGTTCCCCAGAGCTGGAATTACAGATGGTTATTAAACGTGTTAAGAATTTAATTCTAGTCATCTCCAAGAGCAATACACTCAACTCCTAAGCAATTTTTCTAGACCGCCTAGCCAAAGTAATTTTCCATAAACTTTAGAAGAAGATAAGTTGATTGGTGATGGTGCCTGCCTTTAATCCCAGCACTCAGGAGGTAGAGACAGGTGGATCTCTGTGTTGGGGCCTGTCTGGTCTACAGAGTGAGTTCCAGGACAGCCAGGGCATTTATACAGAGAAACCCTGTCTCAGAAAAACAAAACAAAACAAAACAAATACAATTATACAGAAGCACTGTATTCTAGGTGTAAATTGTTTCTTGAGGGGAAATGGGCTGACAGTTCTGATACTGCTATAAATGACAACTGAAACTAAATACTTGTGGGGTTGGAGAGACGGCTCAGTAGTTAAGAGCACTAACTGCTCTTCCAGAGAAACCAGGTTCAATTCCCAACTCACCACTGTTAGTTCCACAAAACCAATGCACTAAAAATAGATAAATTTTTCTTTTTAAAAAAGAAACTGAACACTTAAACCAATAGCAGAATTAAAGTCTTGTTTTCAAAAAGGAGCTTCTAGAAAAACATAAGGCTAAGCAGAGGCAGGTGGATCTCTGTGAGTTCGAGGCCAGTCTGGTCTACAAGAGCTAGTTCCAGGACAGGCTCCAAAGCTAAACAAAAAGAGAGAGAGAGAGAGAGAGAGAGAGAGAGAGAGAGAGAGAGGGAGGGAGGGAGGGAGGGAGGGAGGAGGGGGAGGAGGGGAGGGGAGGGGAGGGGAAGGGAAGGAGAGGGAAGAGAAGAGAAACAGAAAGCTACACATAACCCATGGGGTAACAGATTAAAGTTGAGAGACATCAGTATGATTCTTGCTTATGTTGATATGAATACAAACATCTACCTAGGAACTATTTATAGAAATGCATATAATTGGATGCTCCAATGATACAGTTGGTGAGTGATCAGTACTTATACAGAAATATGTATATACAAGTTAGTATATATAACCATACTTCCTAATCTGCCAGATGAGAAAGTCTAGAAACAGTATTAATGACCACTAGGATAGCCAGGGTTACACAGAGAAACCATGTCTTGGAAAACAAACAAACAAAAACTTTACAAATAACTGAGATAAACCTCTTGTGCAGAAATACAAATATATCATATGGACTTTGCCTCAAAGTGGAGAAACTCTCACCTCTGTGTCAGTTAGAGGACTAACTTTACTGTAGAGAAACCTGACAAGCACAATCTTAACTTAGTCATCTCAGTCAACGAGTGATATCATGTTGATATTATACACAGGATATGCCTAGAATATGCTCAATGATATTTTACTTCACCTTCAGAAAACCGCCTATAAAAAGCTTACAACAATATTTCTTCAAAACTGCCATGTTGATAAACTGTCACAGCCCAAAGGAGACGAAGAACAAATAACTAAATGTAATACATGGTATTCTGGGCCAGAAAAAAAGGATGTTAAGCAGACATTAGGAAAATATGAATGATATGTAGATGTAATTAATATGTATCAATGTTGATTTATAAATTCTTGACTATACTAATGCAATATGTTAGTAGTAGGAAAAACAGCACGGACATATGGGAGAAAGGTACCATATTTATAATTTTTCTGTATATCTAGAGACATTACAAACTAAAATTTACATTTTATTTTTTAAGATTTATTTATTACATACAGTATTCTGTCTGTATATATGCCTGGAGGCAGAAGCAGGTGCCAGCTCTCATTACAGATGGTTGTGAGCCGCTATATGGGTGCTGGGAATTGAACTTAGGAGCTCTGGAAGAGCAGCCAGTGCTGTTAAACACTGAATAATCTCTCCAGCCCTAAAATGTCCATTTTATAAAGTAAATTTCCACTAGGGATGGTAGTGTACACTTTTTATCCCAGAACTCAGGAATCAGAAGGAGGCAGATCCCTATGAGTTTGAGGGCAGTCAGGGCTGGCTACACAGTGAGACTATGTCTCAAAACAAGAAAGAACAAAACAAAATAAATAAATACATACATACAAATTTTAAAAAAGTTCATCTGTAGGTTCTCAGAAAGTCTGACAAGTTCTTTAGCACTGCTGAAATCTTCATTGGAATATGAAAGGAGCATTATATAAATAGGTCCCCAGCCACTTTACAGTGATTCTTAGTAAAATTCTTGCTCTAAGAAGTAATTTTTACACTGATAAATACAGCTCAGTGGTAAACTTCTTGCCTACAGAGTGTGAAGGTCTAAGTTCAGTACCCAGTACTGTCTCCTGAGCATATTAACTTCTAAAGTGTCAATTATATTTTCTCAATTTATATGAAACTCAACCTTTAGACTAGAGAAATGACTCAGTGGGTAAAGATACTTGCTGACAAAATTAACCTGAGTTCAATTCCTAGAACCGACATGGTGAAAAGATAAACTTGACTTCTGTAGGTTGTCCTCTGGTCTCCACATGCATGCTACAGTAAGGATGAGCTGGCACACACGAGCATAAGCAGATTAAATAACTGCCATAAAAAACTTTTTTAAAAGTCTAACTGCTGATATCTATTTTAAAAACTTACTTCAGTTCTTTTTCCGTTTGCTGTAGTTGCCTACTTAATATGCCATGATCCTTTTTCTTAGCTTTAATTATGTTTTCATGGTGAGAAAGAGTGTTTTTTACAACACTCAAATTCCTGTCCATATGCTCTAATTCAGTGTTCAGAACATTAATTTTTTCCTCGTTGTAATATAGTTGGAAAAGCATCAGTTGTATCTTGTTTATTTTCAATTCTTCAAGAAGACTTTGGTAACGTTCTGCCTATAAAAACAGTAGAAGAGAAGGTAAAAGGGTATATATTTAAGCTTCTGTTCATGACCTCTATAGTATATTATCACATCATTGCTAATGAAATTTGTCATAGAAAAGCATTATCTCTTCCCTGTTTTCTCTGATTTTCTTGGAGAGACGGACAAGGTTTCATATAGTCCAGCTAGTCTTAGACCTTCTATCCAGCTGAGGATACCCCTGGACTTCTGATTTTCCTATATATCTCCCAAGTGCTGGAAATACAGATGTGAACCACCACATCCATCCAAGTGAGATTATTCCTGACAAAAGTAGAATTACTGAAAGGTTTCTTAATATACTTCTAAAATAAAACAGCAATCAAGAAGTGAGTCTGCATTCATGCGCTCAGTGACCAGGTTATGACAGTAAAGTACCACCTGTCAACATGGGTTCTCAGAAAGTCTGACAAGTTCTTTAACACTGCTGGAATCTTCTTCACTGGAATACGAAAGGAGCATTACATAAATAGGTCCCCAGCCACTTTACAGTGATTCTTAGTAAAATTCTTGCTCTAAGAAGTAATTTTTACACTGATAAAACTAACAGGAATATTAAATTTTAATTAAACACGAAAAGGAAGAATTCTCAACATTTGTGCTAGCAATAAAGAAAATAAGGGAGTGGGCCACCAACTCATGAGGTGGGGTCCTCGTCAACAAAATTTCACTAGCAACTTGTAAACAGATGCCTGCCAAAACTATTGTAAAAAAATAATCAGAAAGTTGGACTATTCTAATTGTCTTTATGAAAATGTTTTACTTTCTTCTATTTTAAAAGCTGTTTCAGTATGCTCTAAATACTATGCTATTACTTAAGGCCCATCCCTTTTCACTAACAAAATACAGAACATAATATACACATTTACAATATGAAGAAACTGAGCAATAAGGAACACATTCATCTTTCATTTATTTTCTCAAATATTTTCTGAGCTACATGGCAGATCCTGCTCTATGTGTTGGGAAAATGATTGAGAATGAAATGAGACAAATCATCCTTTTTCTTACAAAGCTTATATTCTAGTTTTTCTAATAGAAGGCAAAGGACTCAGAGACTGCTAAAAACACAAACAAAAACAAGGCAATTTTATATAGAATTATGTTACAAAAGAAACTAAATTAGTAATATGATAGAAAGTAGGAGATAATAATTTAAATGGGGCTCTGAATAATAAGTACTTAATGAGGAAGTGGATTGGGGAAAGCTTGAATTACAATGCATTACCCATGTTAAAAAAAATTAGAAATGTTTGTGAGAGTACAGCTATGTTCCATTAAGCCAGACATCAGAGAATATAAAAACATACAATGTTGTTCTTGTAATTTATTTTGGAAATGTAGTTATTTTTCATTGATATATTAGCTATGCTAACATGAAATGATTTTAACCAATTAAAAATTATTGAGTCTTAATTTAAAACAGAAAAACATAGTTTTTCTTCAAACATAGCTGAAGAGATGGCTCAGCAGTTAAGAACACTGATTGCTCTCCTAGAGGACTGGGCTCGATTCTTAGCTCCCACATGGTGGGAGTTTGCAACTCCAGTTCCAGAGGAGCCATTGTTGTGTGAGAGGGCCTGCTTTAAGTCCTGGCCGTCCAGCTAGCTTATGCCTGAAATAACTACACAGAAACTGTATTCATTTAAACACTCCCTAGCCCATTAGCTCTAACTTCTTATTGGCTAATTCTTACATCTTAATTTAACCCATTTTCATTAATCTGTGTATTGCCACCTGACTGTGGCTTACCAGCATGAGTCTAACCAGCTGATGTCTTAGGCAGGAGAACCATGGTGTCTGCCACACTGCCCTTCTTCCCAGCATTCAGTTTGGTCTACTCTACCTATCTAAGTTCTGTCCTATCAAAATGCCAAGGCAGTTTCTTTATTCAACCAATGAAAGCAACACATAGACAGAAAAACCTCCTACACCAATCCATTATCCTCTTCTGGCCTCTACTGGCACCAGTCACATGGTACACGTGAGCATACACACACACACACACACACACACACACACACACACACACAGACAAACCATCCATACACATAAAAATAATAAAATTGAAATATAAATATACAAATATCAGTAATACAATTTGTTATGAAAAACTCTTTGGCAGTCCTCAGTAACTTTTACAAGTATATAAGAATCAAGATCCAAAAGTGTTGAGTACCTCTGCTATATTGTCTTATATGGCATACAGAAAAAATTTATCTTGGGGCAACAAGATGGCACAGCAGGTTAAATGTACTTGCTGTCAAGTTTGGCAGTTTGCATTCAATCCCCAAGAACCACATAGTGAAAGGGACCCCTGACTCCTGCAAGGTGTCCTCTGACCACCAAATATGGATCTATGGTACACATAAACACACAAAATAAATGTTGAAACTACCTTTTCAAATTTTTATTGAATGCCAGGTTTTGATTCACATTATTGATGGAATCTTTTAGTACCACACAGCCAATAATTTGGGCTTTTTGTTTGTTTTTAGCTTTTTTTGAGACAAATTTTCTCTGTATAGCCCTGACTATCCTGGAACTAGTTCTATAGACCAGGCTAGACTCAAACTAAAGAGATCTGTCTGCCTCTGCTTCCTGAGTGCTGGGATTAAAGGTGTGCACCACCATTCCTGACTAATAATTTATAATTTTACAACAGAATTTTTTCTATTGAATATGTACTTACTGTACTGCAAGATATTACTTCAGAACATCTTACCTCTTCTTTCTCAATTTTTGCATGCTTCCGCTCTGCAGCTACATTTTTTTTCCGATTAAAATGAAATTGTGCATCTTCTTCAGCTTTTTGTAACATCTTTTTCTTTGCCTCATATTCTCCTATAAACTCTCCTGAAGTACTGATTTCTTCAAAAAACTGAGTTCTCTCTTTGGGTTTTTTCATAGAAATTGACTCTACAGTTCCCTATTAACAACAGTAAAGCACAACAGCATGTAAAATATGATAACATGTTTTAAAAACAGACCAAATGAATATAACTACTTACCTGAAAAACTAGACAGTTCTGTGCTTTGATGATTATGCCTATCTTTTCCAACTGTGCTACATATGCAGAACGAGTCACAGGTCTATCCCCAAAATGAAATTCTGAGCATCCCCCTAAAATAAACAAAATAAACCACTGTAAAATGTTTTTACTGAACTAGTTTTACAATAAAATAACTAATACACCAATACATAAACTCTTTTCATTACTCAACAAATATTATATATTATATGCTAAAGATTATTTCATGGCAGTAACAGATAAAAAGTGTTTTATCTCAAAGAGTTCGTATCTTAGAGATAAAAAAATATTTAAATAAAATAAATAGCATGTGAGAAAGTGGCATCTTGCTGTTGGATAATCCTTCCATACTCTGTGCATATGTATCCCTCGCACTGGTTAATAATAAAGCTGAGTTGGTCTATAGCCAGGCAGAATAAAGTTAAGTGGGAAAGTCAAATGGAGATACAGAGAGAAAGAAGGGTGGAGTTGGAGGGAGACTTGAGCCAGCCACCCAAGATGCAAGATACCAGAGGACTAGTAAAGCCACGGCAATGTGGAAATACATAGATTAATAGAAATGGGTTAATTTAAATGTAAGAGCTAGTTACAAATAAGCCTGAGTTATCAGTTGAGCATTCTGTAATTAATATAAGTCTCTGTATAATTATTTGAAACTGGGTGGTTGGTACAAAAGGAAAGCTCTGCCGTAGTTCACAGTATCTATAAGGAACAAAGGGATGTCTCTTCATGTGGGAGAAGTTATTTCAACTTTGAATACAGTGAATAAAGAAATTTTTATTGAAATGGAGAATTTTCAAATAAAAAGCCAAAGGTTAAGTATGGTGACATATTCCAGCACTTTTAGGAGGATCACTTGTACTTGTGTTAACAGCACATTGAGAGCTCATCACAATCAATAAATGTCCAAAAGGGAGCGAGAAAATTGACCGAAGATTACTCCAAGTGATAAAATGCAGAAATATTTAGATTATATATATCATATATATAAATATATATATATAATGTAAATTGGTAATACAGTTTTCATACTTTAGAAATGTAGTGAAGTCAGACATGGTAGCACATGTGTGTGATATCTGCACTTGAGAACCTAAAAAGGATTGTAAGATAAAGGTCAGTTGGACTACATATCAAGACCCAGTCCAGAAAGAGAGGGAGGGAGGGAGAGAAGATGGAATATTTATTCTAGTGAACTAGAAAGAAAACAGCAACAAGTAAAAACAATAAAATGTCTATCTTTATGTATAAAGTCATTTTATGACTTTAACATTTTGCATGATATAATTACAGATGAGCTATAATAGTAACACGGGGAATTCATGAATAAATAAGTAATAAATAATAAGAAATAAACATTGTATTCAAGTTGCTTTTATGTATATATAAGCCAAAATATATTTATTTACAAGAAAACAAGCACAGAGAAGCAGAGAAAGCAATTTAATGATGTCTCTACTTAGAGACAGGCTCCCTCCTTCATCTTAAGTAAATATTCAAGTATAAAACTGTTACTTGACAGCATTTAATAAGTATTTAATACTGTAAGAGTATTACAGTATTAAATAAGTAAAGTAATAAGTAAGAGTATTTAATAGGAACTAAAACAGTTTCTGTTATTTGCTTCTAAGAAAAAGAGTCTGTTACTCACTATTTCAGTGATTAGTAGTAAGTCTCACACTTCAAAGAAAGAGCAGTCAATCTGACTCTAAACGAAAATTCACACACACTCTCTCTCACACTCACACATTCACACATTCACATTCACACACACACACACTCTACCTCGGATAATCCTTGTAAATGTTTTCTCTTCCCCACTGTCCTCTATGTATATAATTGTGACACTTGCAGAAGAAGAAACCGGTTTTCCAATATGTGCTCCATGAATAAGTTCTTGAATACTTTTTACTCTTAAATTAGTTGTTTTTTCTCCCATTACAAAACTAAGTGCATCCATTACATTTGATTTTCCTGGAAGAAGAAAGGAAGATGAAGATTCTTTTTATTTATTTATTTGGATAATTTTTTTTTTGTACCCTGGAATCACTTTGTAGACCAGGCTGACCTCAAACTCACAGAGATCCACCTGACTCTGCCTCCTGAGTGCTACTATTAAAGGCATATGCAGCAACCACCCAAAAGATTCATTCTTAATGACTGAAAAACCTTCTGAGAGTCAAAGAATTTAAATCACCAATTGAAGTGAAATATAGCCAATATGCAAGTCTCAGAAGCCTTGACTGGTCAATGTTCAAAATCTATGTGATTGAAAAAATTCCAGGTAGGTGGATTATTTCTCCTATGTAGCTGTGGCAGGAAGATGTGAAAGTAAGGATACAAACACATGAATCAAAAGCCAATTAACTACATAAAATTAAACAAAACAAACATGGACCTGAGCTCTATTGCTGGATATCACACAGGGCAAATCACTTAACTTCCCTATTTCAGTAACACCCATTTTATAAGTTGGGAAATGATATATAGACATTATAACAGCACCAAACCCCTCTATATTTAAAAAAAATTTAAAAGCTAGCTGGGTAGTGGTGGCACATGACCTTAATCCCAGCACTTGGAAAGCAGATCTCTGCAAATTAAGAGACCAGCCGGATCTACAGTGTGAGTTCCAGGACGGCCTGGGCTGTTAACATAGGGAAACCTTGTCTAGAAAAACAAAGAAAAAAAACAAAAAAAGTTAAATGTTAACTGAATGTAAGATCTTCTCAAGGTATAAACTGAGACTGCTAGAATCTTCATGTTTTAATACTTGGATCTGGGAAAGGTTTTTACACTGGTAAGAATGTAAAAAAAACTTGGTGAGAGCTTGGTGGTGGCGCATGCCTTTAATCCCAGCACTCAGGAGGCAGAGGCAGGTGGATCTTTGTGAGTTCAAGGCCAGCCTGTTCTACAAGAGCTAGTTCCAGG
This sequence comes from Myodes glareolus, assembly GCF_982192425.1. NCBI lineage: Eukaryota > Metazoa > Chordata > Mammalia > Rodentia > Cricetidae > Myodes > Myodes glareolus. The sequence continues at coordinate 47,391,718 of NC_142044.1, forward strand.
ACAGGTTCCAAAGCTACAGAGAAACCTTGTCTCAAAAAACCAAGCCAAGCCAAACCAAACCAACAACAACAAAAAACTTGATAAGACAGGACTATGTGCTTCCTTTCTAGGAGTCTGGAATTTGGGTATGTGCTAGGAAGAGGATATGACCATCTCCCAGTAAAAAACCCTATGCATTGAGTACATGCATTTCAACATGAGAACTTACTGCTGAAGAATTTGGCTTTTCCTGTTGCTGAGTTTGCTTTGTACCTCTCCACTGTCATGCATGACAACCCTGAGTAAATTCTATGTCACACACTGAAGGATCAACCAGCAAATCACCAAATCAGAGGGTAGTCCTGGAAACCTTCAACCCCATTGGTAGATTTACTGTATGGGGAAACTTAAAGATGAGTTCTATAAAAACTATAAAATTTGTGTCTAAGTCAGCTGTGGTGGAGCACACCTTTAATTCCAGCACTTGGGAGGCAGAGGCAGAGGCAGGTGAATCTCAGTGAGTTTGAGACCAGCTTGGTCTATATAACAAGCTTCTGGTCAAGGCTACATAGTGAGATCCTGTCTCAAAAAACTAAACAAATCCCTTATTTTTGAAACAAGGAATTCAAATATTTTATCTCTTCACCAAGTAAATCCTTTCCTACACAAAGGTTCTACTATTTTCCTAGAACTTAAGTGAATTAATTGGCTGGCTGCTTCCTGCTTTTGCTCCAATTGTTTTCAAACTAGCCAGTTGCCAAGACTGTCAGGGTAGACCCCAGCTTACGGGAAAAAGACTCAGACACTACCTGCCTTAGAAAAAACAAATACACTTCCAGTCTCAATGAGCTTGCTCTTCCAAGCACATTCACCTGATCAAGATACTAGTTAAGATACTTCAGCTGGAGTGGCAGTCTTTTTCTTTGGGATCCCAAACTTATTTCTAATATTACACAATTATAAACCCATAAATAGCTGAAATTCCAAGATACAATGTCAGTTCAGCTTTTACACAAGCAACGCGAACTTCCAGTGCCGGAAATTAATGTAAACTAAGATGGTCCTAGAGGGCTAGAGTCATTCTAAAATGAACAATAATAAGCTTTTAAAATGCTGCAAAACAGCCAGGTGGTGGTAGTGCATACCTTTAATCCTAGCACTAGGGAGGCAGAGACAGGTGGATCTCTGTGTTCAAAGCCAGACTGGTTTACAGAGAGTTCCAGGGCTCCACAGAGAAACACTGTCTCAAAAAAACAAAACACCAAAACAAACAAACAAACAAGCTGCAAAAACCATGGCTTTTGGAGATTGATAAACTTCACATTGAAAGCTACTGTGAAGCACATGTAGGACAAAATGAACATTCATTGAACTGAATTATTAACTGCGGCAGTAATGAAGCCAAACAGCAACACCTTTTGATGAACTCTCATTTAAAATTTTTCCCATTTAAAGTTTTCACTCAGTTTATATGTTCAAACTGTGGTTTTCTTTTTTTGATACAGGGTTTCACTATGTTGCCCTGGCTACCCTGGAACTCCCTGTAGGCCAGGACGGTCTCAAACTCACAAATCCTGCTTTTGTATCCTAATTGCTGGGATTAAAGGCGTGCACCACCATACCCAGGTAAAAAGATATTTTCTTAAGACAGTCATATAATATGTAAAAAAGGCAATTACTTATGTAAAGTGCTAATCTGTCAACTAATGTTAACAACCATCTGTTATAAAGAAAAATGAACAAACCAAGTCAGAAGACTGACGATATCTGCCATGAATAATTTTAAAAAGTACATTAGGAAAGCAGCTATTCTTTTTTTTTTTTTTTTGATTTTTGAGACAGGGTTTCTCTGTAGTTTTTGGTGCCTGTCCTGGAACTAGCTCTCGTAGACCAGGCTGGCCTCGAACTCACAGAGATCCGCCTGCCTCTGCCTCCCAAGTGCTGGGATTAAAGGCATGCGCCACCACCGCCCGGCCTGGAAAGCAGCTATTCTGAAAGAGAAACATTTTAGGCTACGGTAGCTTAACACAGATGAACCAAGATTTGAAAACTTTTATTATAAAAGTTACACTATTGTTCTTTCATTCCTTTTTGATTTCAGCTCCTCAAAACATAACTCTGTACCTCTCTTTTGGCTATTCCTTTCCTAGTTCAAATTCTTAAGTTTCTTCAATTTTGATCTCTTCGCCATCAAAATAGTCAATCATCCTACAAACATTGTCTGAACATATACCAGGCACTCTGTTAAGTACCAGGGTTTAAAAAAAGCACTAAAATATAGGTTTTGCACTATTAAAACTTAATGGAGACCATAGCTTTGGACTATCTTCATAACTAGATACCAGACTATGAGACCAAACCAAATAAAACAAGTCATGTAAGTTCTATACAGTCAAACTAAACTTCTAAGGAAGCCAGTAAATTTCCATATATATTGGCTTGTCCTGAAAGCTAGAAGATCACAACAACCAATTAGAGAGTCCAGTCTTCCTCAGTTGGGTATAAGGAAAGTAACCTGTTATAACTCACTGTTGGCCAATCCAACTTTTTATTGTTCTTATAAAAGCCAACCGCTCTGTTATTCCTAGTAGAATACTGATTCTCCTTCATAGAATGATGCTACAATCACAAACAAAAGTCAATTAGCTCTTTAAATTTGTTGTAGTTTTTTTTTTGCACTGCCCTAGGTGCTTACAGTGGGGTAATGGGGTCAATTTGTTGAACCACTTTTGGTGCTGAACACCTACTATCTGTTATTTTACTTTTTTGCAACAATTTCTGTGAAATTGGTATTTGCATTTTACAAATGAAGAGGCACAAATTCAAACATGTTTTAGAGTGAAATATTTGATTCCTAAAATACATGTTGTTTCCAATATTTTAAGGAAATACTATAACTTCTAAGGAAAATGTGAAATATCACAGAAACACCTAACAGAAGCACCAATAGCTAGAGATCAAGCTGAATTTTTTAAAAAAATTATTATAAGTGTTTTGTTCGCATGTATGTATGCACACTACATGTGTGCCTGGCGCCTACAAAAGTCAAAAGAGATTGTAAAGATTCCTTGGAACTAGAATTACAATGGTTGTGATGCTGGAAACTAGATCCAGGTCCTCTGAAGAGTAGCTAGTATCTGTAACCACTGAGCCATTTCTCTAGCCTGAGTTAGCTTATTAGGAAATAATTCTAGGTTAAGTTTCAAGGAGCAAATCAATTGAGAGGGGAGTGTTAAAGCTAAATATATCATCCCAGGAAAAGAGAGTAACTTGATCATAGGTACAAATAAATGAGAGAGCTTGGTGCTATTCCAGTTTTTTTTTTTAAAAAAGCAGAATATTGTTTTTATACTTGCGAGTGTAAAAGGAGAAAGGCTAGATTATCTAAGAATTATAACATACTACATTAAAGGAAATGAACTTTATGTTTAGATTATGGGAAGCCATAGAGGATTTAAAAATAAAAGCACTGTGCTAAATTAATATGAATTTAAAGGATATAACATTCTGATACATTGTGCAAGTTTGAAGTGGAAAGGGTTCTGGCTGAAGGTTGTTTTGGAATTAATTGAGAAAACCTGAATTTGATCATCAGATGAGCATTTAAGAAAAGGCTAATCTTCTGAAGAAGAAATAATACGTATTAACCGTTTTCATTTGTTTAAAGTTTACATAGAGCAAAATCTGTACAGCTATGCCCCAAAGGAACAGAGTCATCATCTCCGAATTATAAATAAATGTTTGATTTTCTATTATTTATTTATTTATTTGTTTGTTTTTTCGAGACAGGGTTTCTCTGCAGCTTTGGAGCCTGTCCTGGAACTAGCTCTTGTAGACCAAGCTGGCCTCAAACTCACAGAGATCTGCCTGCCTCTGCCTCCTGGGTGCTGGGATTAAAGGTGTGCGCCACCACCACCCGGCTTGATTTTCTATGCTTAATTTGAAGTTTTTTATATTACATGTATACTATTTTTATATGAAATTTTTTTTTAAAAAAAAACATTAACTGCCGGTTGGGCTTAACAATCATTTGTTGAAAAAGACGAATAAACCAGTCTGCAGCAGTCAGACTGAAGACCTCTGCTGTGAATGATTTCACCAACCAGGAAACCGCCTTTAGAAATTACCTTGTGGGCACTACATTCCCTTTCTTTATATTAACCATGCTTGGGTTACACGTGTTTTCTTTTGTTTTGTTTTTCCCAACAAAGGCCAAATCCACTTCATGCCTAGCATTTGCTGTCGTTGGGGTGGGCGCTGGAAAGCTCCGGAAGGAGGACTGGGGACAGGTGAGGGCAGCCAGGCAGGGCGGTGGAGTCTGGGGAAGCGGTGAAACCTTGGGCCAGGGTCAGGCCTACAACGGGGTGGGGGTTGGGGTGGCTCGGTCCCCTCAGGACGGCAGCAGGGATTGGGGGTGACCGGGTCCCCCTCTGGTCTACAGCGGTTTGGGGAAAGGCTCAGTCCCCTCAGGACGGCAGCAGGGATTGGGGGTGACCGGGTCCCCCTCTGGTCTACAGCGGTTTGGGGAAAGGCTCAGTCCCCTCAGGACGGCAGCAGGGATTGGGGGTGACCGGGTCCCCCTCTGGTCCACAGCGGTTTGGGGAAAGGCTCAGTCACCTCAGGGTGGCAGCAGGGATTGGGGGTGACCGGGTCCCCCTAGGCCAACGACAGGAGAGAGCAGGCGCCCCGGGGCTCCTCGCGCCTACAGCGGTAGGGGGGGGTGGACTTGGTCCCCTCTGGGCGACAGCAGGGATTGGGGATGACCGGGTCCCCCTCGGGCCTACAGTGGGGGTTGGGGTGGCTGGGTTCCCTCCAGGCCAACGACAGGGGAGAGCAGGCCCTCGGGACTCCTCGGGTCTACAACGGGAGGCAGTGTCCCCTCGGGCTGAACTGCTCTGGGGCGCTGGTTACCAGAGCCGTTGGGGCCGATGATGCAGGTGAACCTCTTGAAGGGACCGATGACCTGGCGGCCTCGCCACGACTTGAAATTCTCCACGAGCAGCAGCTCAAGGCGCCCCATGGCTGTCCTCCGCGCCTCAGCCGCTTCCTCGTGCGCCAGTGAGGAAAAGCGCGGGAAGCGCTTTGCCAAGTCTCGCGAGACTCGTGCGAGCGAAGCGCCGTTCCCTAGCAACGGAGGTTGTTGGCGTTTCCCGGGAAATCCGATTACTGTGCCACGCTTGTTGCAGAAAGCGGACTGCCGGTGGTCACCCGGACAGATCCGGCTTCCAAACTTTTGGGAATGCTGCTTCTGGGAGCTGCAGCTTGCTTATTTCGGTGACCTTTTCTTGCCGTGTTTGTTCTGAAAGCTGCTGAAGCCCCGCCGGATTCCAGAGCCATGGAGGTAGCGATGGATAAGGACCTGCAACAGGACGCCAGCCTCGACAAGAGGCGGTACAAGGAGCTGTGCAGGCAGGGACGGCTCTTCAACGCCAGGAACAGGATTATTGGGGTGAGACACCGGAGGGGCGGGGGAGGCAATGCTTGGAAGGAACGTTTATACCGAAGTACCAAGTTTGCCTGGGTCTACTTGAAAAGCCTTACCCTCGCCAACAGTGGCTCAGCGGGAGCCGGTGGGAGCCAGCATTTGCTTTTTTGCTATTCTCCTGTTTAGCTCAGTTATTCCGTTCTTCCAGGTGACAAATGCCCTGGCTACCTGAGTGGAGTCCAGGAGGTGGGAGACCTTGCAGAGTTCACCACGTAGTGAAAGAGATAATACCTTAAAACGGCCACAGAAAACGCAGTGGGATGAGCACCAGCACAGACTGGAGGCTGGAGGGGAAAATCAGAGAGGGCTTCCCAGAAGAGTGGTACCTAACCAGTGTTGGGGGATGTGTGGGGGTTAAGGAAGTGGAGGAAGTTCTGGTGAACGCAGACAGCACAGACAGGACACCCAGCTATAAGCAAAGCCATCCAAACATGGGAAAGCAATTTGTTGATTGTGTGACCAGATGAGGGGCTATTGTAGCCTACTGAATGATACTAGCCGGCTCTTACCTCTCTTCCCTCCTCCGTATCTAGGGAGACACACAAGCCTGGGATGTCCAAGTTCACGACCAGAAGATAAAAGAAGCAACTGAAAAAGCTAGGCATGAAACTTTTGGTGAGTATTTCTAAAATGTCCATCTATAACTTAAGACCTCTTGTCTTCATTTCTGTGGAAGCCAGAGCAAATGTTTTGTGTTCTCAGGGCCCTGGATTCAGTCTCCTGCATATGCATGAATGTGAACACACACACACACGGTTATCATTTGCATGGTCTTTCTCCTTTTAAAATTCCACAATTTCTTGTGCTCAGTTAACTGAAAGAGAATATTCTTCCTCTCAAGAAAAAGCAGCTAATGAATTTCAATGTACATCTTAAGAAATGTATTTTAAATAAAAGGAGTGTATTTCATTGTTTTCTTTAAAAACCCTTTCTCTAAAAGGGAAAACCTTAAACACACACATGTACACATTCTCTACTTCAGACTCAAAGCTGATCTTCTGTGGAGGACAGCTGTTGATAACAAGTGACACACAATCCTGGTGCTCAGACCTCTGAGCTAAGTCAGTGATTTATATATGGCATGTAATATGAGTGCATATAGTATTTACATACACGTATCTCAAATAGTGTTCTGGGTTCTAGTTCAAAATGTCAAATAAAATCCGGTTTTCCTAGATGGTTTTTAAATATAAAGCAAAAAAAAACAAAACAAAAAAAAAAACAGCCTACAAACCACATCCTAGAGAACTTGGACAACAATGAGGACATTAAGATGTAACACGAGGGGCTGTTTGTTGGGGGTTTTCTGTCCCGTCCGGCCCCCCAGTTATTTAGTCCCAGAGAAAAATCACACACAGATATCTTTAAGTTATAAAGCTGATTGGCCCATTAGGTCAGGCTTCTTACTGGCTAACTCTCACATCTTGATTAACCCATTTTTCTGATCTATGTTAGCCATGTGGCTCAGTACCTTTTTCAGTGGGGCAGCTCACATCCTGCTGCTTTGGTGATCTGGGCAGGAGTGGGAGTAATCAACTTCCTCCTCCCCAGAATTCTCCTGCTCTCCTTGCATCATTTCCACTTCCTGTCTGGTTTTCCCACCTACACCATCTGCCTGGCCAATCAGCATTTATTTAAAACATGATTGACAGAATACAGACAATTCTCCCGCACCACTAAGAGAGACTTACATAGATCTAATCTATATGGGAAGTAGAAAAAGACAAGATCTCCTGAGTAAATTGGGAGGACCTTGAGGGAGGGTTGAAGGGGGAAGGGAGAGGCAGGGAAGAGAACAGAGAAAAATGTAGAGCTCAATAAAAATCAATAAAAAAAAAAGAATCCAGTTTTCCTTTCATGGCCAGCAATTTCACCAATTGTTGAACATTTGGGTTTTTAAAATGCCATAGGATTTTTTAAAGTATAAAAAAGCTGGGCATATAATTTTAGAGACAAATATGCTATCAATTTAGACTTTAAGATATATGGGCAGAAAAAGACAAAATTTCTTATCAATAGTTATGTTCAAGTGATTCAGTTATGAATGAAGTTGCTTTCATTTATACTATTATACATTTTCCAAACTTTTTGATCTTGTTTGTAAAGTAATTCAAACTTCTCAAACCAATGTAACAGACACACATGTGTCCACCATCAGGCTTGACATCAACATTTTGCCATTTTGACCTTAGGCATCTTCAAGAGTTCTTTCTGAAAATTGTGTTGCATATAACACAAGTACCCCCACTCCATTGTAGTTTCCCCATTTTTTCTTCTACAGAAGTGTGCATTTCCAATGTGTTTATAGATGTACTATCTATGTATCCTTGATAATGTAAACTTGCTTTTGTGTGCCTTTGTGTCTGCATATGGTGTGTGGGGAGGTATGTGCACATGTGTGTGCAGGTAGGCCTGCCTGTGAAAGCACAGAGACCATGTGGACCAGGCAGGCTGGTCTCTGCCTCCCAAGTGCTGGGACTGAAGATGTACACCACCATACCCAGATTTTAAAAGGTTTTTTGGCAAATATTGCTTCAATGACTATCCATGTATTACATGCCTTGTGCACATGTGAGAGGGACACTGGCGTTGAATTGATGGCTCAGATTGCTCTGTTAGGACTATGCCAATTACACTTCAACAGCAGTGAGTGCAGCTGCCTCAATCTCATTCCTCATGTCAGGACTAGTGTATGCATTGGTGGCATTTTAAGCATTTTGTCTGAATGTGTCCCATGAAAGGTTAGTATTCCTATCTAAATATGTTGCCCACTTGGGTTTCTTTATAGTGCTTTTGCCTGTGTTCATTTTTCAGTTGGTTTTTCTATGTACTTAAGATGTTTGTAAGTATTTTTTTTATATATGCGGATGCTATTCCTTTAATGGTTATGTTACAGTTTGGGAACATTGTCCTTAGGTCATGAAAATCAGTTTTAAAGTAGATTCATTCTTATTCATCGTAGCTGATATGTGTCCTGTGTCTTTCCTAGCTGCTGAAATGAAGCACAATGACAAAGTCATGTGCATACTCCATGACCGCGAACGGAGGGACAGGAAACAACTCTGTCGCGCTATCAATGACTTCCAGCAGAGCTTTCAGAAGCCAGAAACTCGCCGTGAGTTCGATCTCTCGGACCCCCTGGCTCTCAAGAAAGATCTCCCAGCCCGGGTGTCAGACAGTGACATGAGGAACACCATATCAGGAATGCAGAAGTTCATGGGAGAGGATTTAAACTTCCATGAGAGGAAGAGGTTCCAACAGGAGCAGAACAGAGAATGGGCCCTGCAACAGCACAGAGAGTGGGAGAGAGCACGGGCTGACCACAAGCTTGCAGGTAACCAAAGAGAAGAGAGGTTGGTCTCAAGAGTTTCCAGCGCAGTGTTTGTGGATGCTTTTCAAAGCTCCACCAACATTACTACAAAAGTCAAAACCTTGGTCCTCAGAGTCACGATCTCTGAATGTGCCTCTACAGTATAGCAAACGCTTTCTGAGCACTCTTATTGTCCTCCTTTGCTTTCTGCTTCTGTGATAAAACACCATGACCAAAAACAGCTTGGGGAGGAAAGGTTTATTTCACTCCTAGGTCACAGTTCATCACTGAGGGAAGCTGAGGTGCGACTCATGTAGGGCAGGAACATGGAGGCAGGAGCTGAAGCAGGGCCTGCTTAAAAGATGAATAAATGCGTGAAGGTCTTCCAAGTCTCCTGGGTGTGGAAATGGAGGATCCACGGGGTCCTTTGGGAGCCCAGTCACAGGTCCAGGGCTAGCAGGTCCTGACTAGGACTCACTGGACCCAGAGAACCTCTGGATTTAGACATGAAAGAGCCTCTCCGCGGGGAACAAAACCCCAGTGAGATCTGCCTGCATGGAGGTTATCAGCCCCTCCTTGGCAGGAACTCCTAGCAGCATCTGGTCCTCTGAGCAGGTCACTAGTGACTGAACAGTAAGAGTTGCCAGGAAGATTGTTCTGACTTCCCCAGCTGCTCCTGTCTGTGTGTTGATTCAGTCCCCCTGCTCAGCGTGTGCCCCTCCCAGCCTCTTTTCTCCCTGATAGCTTCCCTCCCAGACCCCTTCCCTGTTCACCTTGTCCACTAGAGTTTCTGTGGCCAGCCTGGCCCACGATCTTCATGCTCCCCTCTTCAAAGTCAGTTCTCAGCCTCAGCCCCCTTGATACATTCATTTGATTTGGCTTTCACACCAGTTCTTTTCCTGGTTGCTCTGTTGGGTCTTCTTGTCCTTCAGCCTCCCCCATGCCTGTCAAACCAGAGATCTGAGAGGCAATCCTGACCTCATAGTCAGCCATCCTCAATTGTGCCCCGTCTACCTCTTACATATACTTTGAGCCCATTTTTTAAAAGCCTATCCATTTTGCCACCACTGCTGAGACTAGCTGTCAGATTTTCTCGCCTAGATGGACCTCTGCTGGTGGCTTTCTAACCATTACTCCCTCTCCAGTCCATTCCCAACACGTCAGGCAGAACAAAACTTCTCAAGAAATGCCACACTGAGCCGTGCCACACCCATGCCCTCACTCGACCTCAAAGCTGTCAAATGTCTTCATGGGATGTAGAGTAAGAGTCAGTGCAACCCATAGACTGTACATGTTGGGCCTCTGCCGCACTGGACAGCATCAGCTGATGTCTCCACCTCCTTCATGGCACTTCAAACAGTTTGGCTCTCTTGCTTTGTATTGCATCATGTCTCTCCCACCCTCAGGGCCTTTGCACCTGCCCTGACCATTTACTCCTGCTCTGAATAAACATGTCCTCCTAGAAAAGCAGTTTCTTGGTTCCTACCCTCCAACTTTCCCAGCCAGACATTCCCAGCATTTCCTTTCTCACTATTCCTTCCCTCTATGGACTAGCACACTTTGTATTTCTATTTGGAGGATTTGTATGCTTTGAACCTCCGTTTATCACTTCTGTGTTGTGTGCACCCTGAGCAATGTGGGACCCAATCTAGGCTCTTGATCACATGACAGATGAACAGATTACGAGTGAGCTGAGGATGAAGGTTTGCAGAGGTCAGGAAGCCAAGGATAAGAGTCTGGTCCTTTGTGACTGCGGTGTAACACAGTGGTAGAGCACGTACCTAGTGTGTGTGAGGCCCTGCATCCCCAGCACCACAAAGAGTGTGCTCTTTGTTTTTGGAGATAATGAGGAGCCTCTCTAAGCACAAGTAGAGAAAGCAGAAGCTGCTGACCCTTGACTTTTCATATGTTCATTGTATACTGGCACTGTGCCTCAGAGTGGGGCTGGGGCGGGGGCAGAGGTTAAGCAAAAGTGCTGCTAACAGAACTAGGCCATGTCTGGACGCCTGTTCTGACTCCAAACCTTCCTACTTCACTCCTGGCACCCTTCAGTTTCACTCTGCCTTGTCCCCCTCACTGACCTGGCAAATTTTTGCTGCCAGTCCACAAGTATCTGTGACCTGGCACTCTACTCTGGGTCTTGTCTGGTTTCTATAGCCCTCTTTCCTGGTTCCTATCACTTCTTGCCTTCGTAAGGCTGAAACCATCTCCTGATAGACCAGTTAGCAAGGCCTAGCTAATTTACCCTAGGACTGCTGTAGGCATCAGAGTTAACAGCAGATATCATCAATCCACGGAGTTTATACCCATAGTACCTCTTGCTCGCAAAGATCTAGAGCTACACTTAAATCATCCCAGCTCTCCTAGAACCTGTGAGGCAAGTAGCTCCCCCCCTACATACTCCCCCTTTTCTTCCATGGTAAGAATTGAGTGTGGGTCACCACACTCTGATGGGCATACTCAGGCTGATGGCATCTTGTCTCCTGGCAGAGGACTTCCACCTGCAGACAAGACTCAAATTCGATGAAACAGCCAGAGACTTGCAGAAGCTAGAAGGCTTGACCAGGAAGGAAGTCTGTGCAGCCATGAAAGAGTTCAACAAGAACCAGGTATACACACCCTGAGCTCAGCCTGAAGGGAAGGGACATGCACATAGCTGCTTCCTCTGGGAGGGGTCCCTAGTTCAGACTGCATACACCACAAGCTTTGACAGAGCCCTTGACAGGGCTCACACCATAACCGAGGTCAGTGAGATCTGGTTTGACCTGACCCTCAAAGCAAACTGAAACTGGTAAACTTCACCATCTGCAGGGGTGGGTAAAGCTGTCACTTTATAAAACCTCCAGAACAGGAGGAGCCTCTGCTCAGGTGAGCACCGCTTGGCCTGGGCTGGTCTCAGTCATGAGGCCCGTCGGTGCAGACAAATGGCACCCTTCTCTTCTTTGCTGCCCGGTTTCCCCTAGGCTTCCCGTCCTCCAGCCCTCTGAAGTTGCTGAGTTCCTTACTCCTTTGGAAACAGCTTCCTCCTCCATGTTTTGGGGGTTTGTTGCTGTTTTCCCCCATACAGTTCGATTCTGAGTGATTTACCAGATCTCCCTGTCGCTAAAGAGGACTGGGAGCTAAAGAGTCAGCTAAATGGCTGACTTTATTCCACATTTACTTTCTTTTTTCTTTTTTAATCAAGACAGGGTTTCTCAATATAGTTCCTGTCCTGGAACTCACTCTGTAGACCAGGCTGGCCTCAAACTCACAGAGATCCACCTGCCTCTGCCTCACGAGTGCTGGGATGACAGGTGTGCACGACCATACCCTGCTTGCACCTCAGCTCTCTGAACTCAGGTGCCTGCATGGGTTTTATGTAGCTCATGCTGTGTTTATGGTGTGGTAGGAGCACACCATGAGATGAATCTGTGAGATGCAATGCAGTAAAATGTTCTGTGATGTGCCATGAGTCAAAACTCAAGAGGCTGGAGCAAGTTAGCGAAGCCTGGTCTTCAGCAATGCGGAGAGGAAAAGGAGGGCAGACTGCAGGCGTTGGTGAGGGACCCAGAGGACAGATTGACACCATCAAGTTGCAAGTGTTCTTAAACATGACCTAGTGCTTTCATTTCACAGAGAGAGTCCAGAGGGAGGTGTTAGCTCTAGGACCCAGTGAATGGCAGCATGGAGGGCGCTCTTGACAGTTAAATGGCCCTTGGCAGCCACTCAGTGTTTGTTTATAATTCAGCAGACGTGGACCGAGCTCCTCCAGTGAGCACTTGTGGGATTCTTATGGAACAATGGTGTATCACTCATGGATGTGTGTGTGTGTGTGTGTGTGTGTGTGTGTGTGTGTGTATGCTCGTATACACACACACACACACACAAATATATACATATATGTATACATGAGCACACAAGCACATACCTTTTGTTTTTGAGACAGGGTCTCTCTGGCTGTCTTGGTACTCACTATGTAGAACAGGCTGGCCTTGAACTCACAGAAAACTGCCCACTTCTGCCTCCTGAGTGCCAGGATTAAAGGCATGTGCCACTATGCTTGGGTCATTCCATACCATTTTAGTAAGCATCTACAGCGTTACCTCCAGACCCCACGGTTCCCGTGTAGATTGTCAAGGCAGCACCGTCTCAGTGCTTCTGCCAGAGGAAGCCACACTTCAGCCTTCACAGCTCCTGTTCCTGCTGGAATCAGACTTTGCCTTTTAGCCAGGAACATTAAAATTCAAAGAAAATTCCACACTGGGCATGATAGTCCCCATCTGTAATTCCAACACTCCAAGGATATGGTGTGGTCAGTTTCTGACCATACTGTGCTTGAGAGAGAGAGAGAGAGAGAGAGAGAGACAGACAGACAGACAGACAGACAGACACCCTGTACCAAAAAAAGAAAAGCACATTCAGACAGGCCATTTTGTCTCAGCAGGGCAGGCACAGTGGGTACTACTTATTTCATTCAAAGGTAGTGTCACCTTGGGGTTTAGCATGCAGGCTTCAGAGTCTACTGGCATGGTTCAAGGCAAAGCCCTTCCCTGCAGCCTTAGGCAAGCCCATTGCAGCCTGTTTTATCATCTGCAGAACAAGGGTGAAGGCAACACCCATCTTACCCATCAGTATTCACTAACTCTTGCTGCAGTAAGGCATGCCTTGGACCTTAGTGGCTCCCCACACAAATCCAATGTTCCCCTCTGCTGCATATCCATCCCAGACTGGGTAGGTCAGAGCAACTGCCAGGGTTCCAACAGCACAGAAGGGAAAGGATGTGGTTGGTCCCATTTGTGTCCTCCAAGAAGCTGCACAACCACCCTTGCTTACATTTTGTAGGGTGGAATAAATGAACAGGCACAATGTCATTGTCAGCAGGAATGGCCATAGCACCTGCTCTTTATTCAATATGAGGATGCACACAGTGTTAGGACAGTTTAGCCCATCCTCAGGACTCTGAACAGTAGCCATTATTTATTTTAAGACCTATTATTTTTAATTGTGTGTGCATGCACACATGTGAGCTATGTGAATGCGGGTACCTACAGAGGCTAAAGTCAGATCCTCCGGAGTTGGAGTTACAGGAAGCTGGGAGCTGCCTGATGTAGGTACTGAGAATAGAACTTAGGTCCTCTGCTCTTAAACACTGAGCTAATCTCTCCAGTCCTGGTAGCTGAGATTTTTAACCATGGCAACAATTCCCTGCTAACATGTTTGACTATTTGACAGCTCTACCACAGAGGCTGATTAATGCTTTTTCACTAGTAAAGAAAGGCTCAGAAGGATGAGCAAGGCTCTGAGGGATGAGCATGGTTCTGGGGGATGAGCGATTTTCCAAGAATATCCAAATGCTAAATGGCAAGACTTTGAATTTGGTCTTGTCTGCCACATAACCTGTGCTGGATGGCAAGGCAGCTGACCTCTTGTAAGCCCCTGCCTTTCAAGTCCTCTGCCCATTCTTCTCTAAGAAGAACAGCCAAGGCTGGGAAGTGTCTCCTAATCCACCTGTATTAATCAGGGTTTTCTAGAGAAATCTATCTGATAGAATGAATCTCTCTATATAAATGAGGTTTACTAGAGTGGCTTACAGGTCATGGTCAGGTTATTTCAACAATGGCTGTCTTCTGAAAGAAAGCCCAAGAACCCAATAGTTTTTCATTTGGCCCATGAGGCTGGATGTCTCAGGTGGTGTTCAGTATACCTCAGAATCCCAAAGAAGTAGGCTCTAACGCAGGGGAGGAATGAGCTTGCCAGTGAGAGAAGGGCAAGCTGGCGAAGGGCAAGGGCTTCCTTCTCCTGTGTCCTTCATACAGGCTGCTACCAGGTGTGACCCAGATTTAAGATGGGTCACTGTATTATTCAGTGCTCTATTGCTGTGAAGAGACACCATAATCAGGGCAGCTCTTATGAAAGAAAGCATGTAATTGGGGGCTTGCTCACAGTTTCCAAGGGTAAGTCTGCTATCGTCATGGTGGGAACATGGCGGCATGCGTGGCACTGGGGAAGTATCGGAGAGCTTTTCATGCTATCCCACAGGCAACAGGAAGAGAGACCCTGGATCTGGTGGGGACACTTGAAACCTTAACGCTCACCCCCAGCAACACACTTCCTCTTAACAAGACCACACCTCCTAATTCTTCTAATCCTCAGTGCCACTCCCCTGTGACTAAGTACTCAAATATATGATCGGTTGAGAACCATTCTTATTCAAATCACTACAGTCTTCCTACCTCAAATGATCTAGTCCAAAAAAAAAAATCTCTCACACATGTACCCAGCAGGTTGGGTTTTAGGTAAGTCCAGATGTAGATATAGTCAAGTTAACAACCAAGAATAACCATCCCTTGACTATACAGAGAAACATCTGCAGCCCAGAGAAGGCAGGCATACTATACAAATCACACAGTCCCCACGTCCAGGCTTTGAGCAATGAGTCAACAGGAGCTCTCCCTCTCCCCTCCCGAGACAGTGTTTCCCTGTATAGCCCTGGATGTTCTGGAACTCTCTCTGTAGACCAGACTGGTCTCAGACTCACAAAGATCCACCTGCCTCTGTGTCCTGAGTCCTGGGATTAAAGGTGTGTGCCACCACCGCCAGGCAGGAATTCATTTGCCATGGGGGCGGGGCTATGCGGAAACTGTTAGGACTGCTGAGGCAGCTGTGTGCTTTCTCCTTTAGAAGGCGCCACTGTGGAGGCTTGTGGTGGTGGCCTACAGATGTCCAAAGGTTTTAGGAACCATAGGATGCACGCTGCCCTGTACTGGAGACAAGCCAGTGGGGCAGCCCATTGCTCTGACAAATTGGTGCAGAGACCCACAGTTGTACACACACCAGTGGGGAATGACCCAAAGCCCAGCCACTGCCCAACAGTGCTCTGATAGTGTCCAGCCTGCAGCCAGGGCCCAGATGTGGTCTTGACCCTGCAGTCACTCCATCGTATTCCGAGGTCCTTCTCTACACAGGTTATGGAGTTGGCAGAGCGGAAGAGGCAACAAAAGCAGCAAGAGCAAGAGGACAACATGACTGAGATCACCAACCTGCTGCACGGGGACCTGCTCTCTGAGAACCCACAGCAGGCAGCCAGCTCCTTTGGGCCTCACCGTGTAATCCCTGACCGCTGGAAGGGCATGAGCAAGGAACAGCTGGAGGAGATTCGCTTCACTCAGAAGCAACAGATCCAGGAGAAGCTGGTGAGCTCCTCCTGGACCACAGAGCCGCCTCTGCACCCCCGAGCTGCCCCCACACCCAGCTCCCGTGTCAGTGCTCATTCTGAGAGATGCCTCTGTTGTAGGCAGCTTTCATTCCGGTGGGAGGGGAATAAGAGCCAACAATTATGGCCACACATGATGTGTGTAGCATGTGTGAGAGATGAGCAGAGGACGACTGCAGGCCTTTTGGAGGGTGGACCTGGTTTCTACAGAGATGGGAAGTTGGTGGGAGGGCCATGCTGGTGGAGTGGGGCTCACGGGTACAACTTTGGATGTGTTGACTGTGTAATGCCCATTAGACATCTGTGGGATTAGGTTTGCCTGATGTGGCAAAAGAAAAGGAAACCAAAAGCACTAGCTACAGCATTTTAAATAAGGTAAAATCCGTCTGTGTGTAATCAGACCTCAGAATAGTCTCAGGCTTAAGTAGAAGCTCTATGGCCACTGTATTCTGCTATCTTTGACTCCTGGGCCTAACTTTTCACAAATGGCTGCTTAAATGCCAGCCATCGCATATATGAGCAAATGGTGTAGAAAGAGAAGTAAGGATTCCATTTTTAAGGAGTTTTACTGGACAACATTTAGATTACTCCAACTGGAAAGAACATCGGGACATGCATCGCTAGTGGCTGGTGTAGGAGGTTCTTCTGTCTATATGTTGCTTTCATTGGTTGAATAAAGAAACTGCCTTGGCCTTTTGATAGGGCAGCACTTAGATAGGCAGGGAAAAGAGAACTGAATGCTGGGAGAAAGAAGGCAGGCAGAGAGAGCCGCCATGGAGTTACCAGGGTCAGACATGCTGACTCTTTCCTGGTAAGCCACAACCTCGTAGTGACATACAGATTATTAGAAATGTGTTGAATCAAGATGTGAGAGTTAGCCAATAATAGGCTAAAGATAATGGGCCAGGCAGTGTTTAAATGAATACAGTTTCTATGTTATTATTTGGGGTGTAAGCTAGCTGGGCGGGACGGAGCAAAGGGCTCCGCGCTCCCTACTACAAGTGGCTCTCTGTTAAGGATGAGAGAATGGTGGCCACTGGGGACTCCTACCATTTTCTGTCTACAATTTCCAGGTGAAATGTAGGTGGGGAAAAGCTGAGGAGGAAGCAGGGTTTCTGATCAAGATTCAGAACAAGGTCTAGATTTGGGAGTTGTCATCTGCAGAAAGTAATACTGTAGCAGTCCTGGGTGTGATCCTGCTTGAGGCAGACAGCAGAGGAACACTGAGGTCTGCGGCTCAGGCATGGCCATCATTTACAAAGCGGGGACCTGCTGAAAGCAGCCGAGAAAGGGATGGGTAGACGGATGCCAAGAGAGATGTCCTGGAGGGTAGAGAGGGAGGCCCTGTACTGTAGTACTCCCAGGATGTGACCTGCCAACCCAGCAGGCAGAGGTGCTGGGGTGAGGGAGGGCTGCTCTGGGATAGGTGGCCTGGTGGATAACAAGAAGCAGAGTCTGTCATACATCTGCTCAGCTGGACTGTGGAATGAAGGTTGGCCTTAAACCCAGAATTTTGGTCCAGTTTTTATTCTAGAAGACTCAGAAGGCAGGAACACACAAAGGGTGGAAGAGCACAGTAAGATTCTCGCTCAGGCCCTTGCTCCATGCTTCTTGGTGCTTTTTCTTCTCCATGCTCTCTGAGCCCCAGGTGATCTGGGAAAAGGAGCTCATGCTGAGGCAAGTGCGCCACTGACCGTGGCATCTTTGGACAGTCCCTTTACAGATGCCACTGGCCATGGTGTCTTTGTATCGTCCCTTTACAGAAAGGCCTCTGAGATTCCCAGAAGCAAGGCCACTACTCCTAGGTGACAGTTGTCTAAGTCAGTGCAGGCTGACTTTGGGCCCTGACATGAGACCATGCTGGACACCACTCACTGCCCTGGTGTAGATGTTCATCTAGCCTTCAACGTGGCCCACCCAGTTTCTTCTCCCAGAAGATCATTTGTGAGAAGCTAAACTGTCTTGGGAATCAGTTCTCCACACTAATCCACACTAATCCAGTGCCCCAGAGGGCACTGTGCTTCGCAAAGAAGGATCTGACAGGCAGGACTTTTAGAACTAGGCTATCGCCCACACCTTCATGGTGACACTGTTGTCACAGGGTGAGGCTCAGTGTCAGTGTGCTCAGGGACTCCGCAAATGATCCCCACATTAGACAATTTGCTAGCGGCAACATCTGGCTTGCTTAGCCAGCTGGGAACCCTCCTGAGGATCTGATAGAGATCAGGCTGGCTGGAGCACTATGGGAGCCAAGTTCCCAGGTCCTTCAGGAATAAGAGAACATCAGTGCCATTCGAGGGCAGAAGGCAGCCAGACCACATAGGACAAGGGCAGGGTGGGTGAGGTCACCTCCCTTCTCCTCCAAGCTTCAGTTTTTCCACCCGTAAAAAGAAGCCAAGTTTCTCAGATGAACGCCCTAGGCTCCTGGGCCCTGAGAGAAGGTTTAAATCCCTTTTCCTGCCTTCAGAGGCTTCAGGAGGAAGAATGCCAGCGCAACATGGACTGGGACCGACGCAGGATCCAGAAGGCTCGCGCCAGCCTACTGCATGAGCGTCAGCAGCAACGCTTGCAGCGGGAACTGCGCAGGGCCCTGGACTGCAGCAACCTCAGCCTGGCCAAGGAGCAGCATTTACAGTGAGTGTCAGAGACCTCACGTAGGTGCAGAGTAGGTGGGCAGAGCCATAGGTCACTGTGTACCGTAGGTGCTTGGGGGACACTGAGTCACCTGGGGAACCAGGGAGACTTTCTGGAGGAGGCTTTATAGTTGAGCCTTGGGGTGTAGTGATCGCCTACTAAGTAGCCTTTCCAGGCAGAGGCAAGGAGGATTTCCAGGCTCTTTCACATGCTAGAGCCACCCGAGTATAAACAGAACCCCAAGAGTGGCTCCAGGATACAGCTATGGCAGATAAACTAACAACCAAGATCACTCAGCTATTCTTGTATCCTGAACTTGAGTCCTGAGGGGAACCCTGGGGTCTGGTCCAGTCAGAACTCAGTCACCACTGGGTCTGACAGTGGTCATGGCTTCCACTGGGGCTTAAAAGGAACACTCAGATATGGTCTGACAGGACAGTCATACTCTTGTGTGATGTCCCCATGCTGACACCAAGTCCCTTCTCTAACTTCAGTGTCACGGCTGAAGAATAGTGGAGAGGACTCATTAATATGTATATGTGTGTGTGTGTGTGTGTGTATATATGTATGTATGTACATACTTATATGTACATATACACACACTTATTGTGCAGGGGTATTTTTGCCTGCATAAATCCTGTATGCCACTTGCATGCAGTGCATATAGAGACCAGAAGAGGGAAGCAGATCCCCTAGAACAGGAGTTACAGATTGCTGTGTGCCTCCATGTGGGTGCTGGCAAATGAACCTGGGTTCTCTGCAAGAGCAGCAAGCGCTCTTAGCTCCTGAACCATCTCTCTAGGTCAGGGGAACTCTTGTTTGGAGTTAGTGTTGGAATGGATTCTGTAGTGTGGGCATCAAATACCTGTGGACTTTACGTCTCATATTTATCTCTTTTCTTCTGTTATCAGGAAAAAACGAATGAATGAAGCCTCCACAAGTCAACCCACAGAAGATTATTTCTCACAGTTTAATACAAGAAGCCGCTAATGGGAAAGACTCCTCTTTTCTTGTTTATAGTAGTGTGGTCCTCTCAGAGTCACACTTATTTCAGAGTGACCCTGCTCCTTGGTCTGAACACCCCCATCACTTTCATCACTGGGGAGTGTGCACTCTGGAAGCTCTGCTTTGTGAAGACCGCTAGTGCAGCTTTGGGTGCTGTGGCCTTAAGGCATGGCGGAGAGGACACATCGAGGGCAGGTGTGTGGCTCAAGCTCCGGGTTAGCTGCTACGATCACTTGGTAGTTCAGTGAGCATCATAGTTGTTCTGTGTGTTCCACGAGATACCCTTTGTTCCAATCTCACCCCCAGAGGCTGCCGGTACCTCCTCCATTGTCTAGTGTGTGAATCTGAGTTAAAGGCACACATCTGGTTTATTTGTGTGATTCATCCCCCCCCCAACCAGGAAATGTCAGCACCCAGGATGGAACCCAGTGAGTCTGGCTTTCAGCCTCTTCATCTCCTGGCTCCTGTAACATAGCCCCGGGGAACAGTGGCTTCTATAAAGCATCAGCTTTTCTTTCTTGCTGTAACGAAAGCAAGCCGACCTAGATGTTCTGCTGGTTGGGGAAGGCCCAGTGCCCTCTGCTACTTGCTCAGCCTCCCTTGCCACTGTGCAGCTCCCATCCTAGCGTCCAGGCCTCTGGCCAGTTTGCAGCCCTGTCACCAGAACCCAGCGTTCAGGGATATGATCCCGAAAGTGTCTGTTTCGTCCTTGCTCACAAACCCACTCCGACGAGCTCCGGCCAGCAGGAGTGCTCCTTTCTGTTGTGGTTGTCCTCGGGTTGGTAAGACTTAAAAGGGATGGCCAGACCAAGGAGACCTCCGCATTCACCCATCACAGATGCATTCTCGGGGAAATATGCCCCCACTGACACTGCCAACAGCTGCTGGGCTTTTAGGAAGGTCAGACCAAGTTGAAGTCACCAGTCCAGTAGGGCCGTGTGCTGTCAATGGCCATCACTTTTGGCCACAGGTAAGAACAGGTACCCTTGAAGGCCTGTCCTTTACAAACACCCATCTGGGCCAAGAGTCCAGTGGTAGTGACACAGTGGCCCAGGGTGTTTAGGCAATGACAGGATCCACCCATACTTTCCACAGGCTTCACTTTGCCAGTGCCCCTTCATAAAGCTGGGACCTGTTGTTCTACCTCATGTTTTCTGCAGGGACTCACATATACCCCGTGAATGGCTCCAGCCACAGGTGAACTAGGCCTCTCTTCTCTGGAGCAATGTGGAGTCCTGCGATAGTGACCACAATGTCGCCAGAGGCCCATAGAAACCAAAGCACCCATCAGAGAAGGAACCAGGGCCCAGCCCCTTCAGAGGCTCCTCTATAGGCTACTGTGCCCCCCCCATGTGCTTGGGTGACCCCACTACCAAGCCCAGGGCAACTACCTCTGGAACTCAGCCTTTGTTTCCTGAGCACAAGTGTCTGGCTCTAAGAGTGTCTTATGGGACAAGAACATGCCAGGAAGAAAGGGTGGGTATGAATGCTTTGGGCTAGGAGCCTTAAGAGTACCATGGCAAACTGGCAGCTTAAACAGTGGGCATTTCTAGTTCCTTACAGTTCTGAGGTTAGACGCGTGTGATGGAAGCTGGGCGGTGTTGCACGCCTTTAACTCCAGCACTCGGGAGGCAGAGGTAGGCAGATCTCTGAGTTTGGGGCCAGCCTGGTCTACAGAGTGAGTTCCAGGAAAGCCAGAACTACACAGAGGAAACCCTGTCTTGAAAAAAAGTTTGTGATGGAGATGCCAGGAAGATAAGGACAACAATCCTACCGAGACGGGGTATGATGACTTCATGTTCACAACTACCTTGATAGTTACCCTGTTTCCAAGGTTACAGTCTGAGCTACTAGAGGGTAGGATCACAAGTCATCTCATCACAGAATAAAATGCTGAGTGCCCCCTGGGTATATGAGTAATTCTATGGGGAACATTGATGAAGGGACCTCAAGACCAAATTCTCAGCACAAAGATTTGTTTGTCCCAGAGGAACAAAGGGCAGGGAATAAGAGACAAAGACAGGAGATAGAGGAAGAGGGGGGTGGGGAAAAGAACAATGGAGGAGGGAAGGAATATTTGTCCTGGAGGGACAAAGGACTGCATCTGAATAGAGAAGGGACATATGGCCCATAGGCAAATGGCAGTCTATAAAGGGAAAAAGGAAAACCTCAAGTTAGGAAGAGGTGTTTAATTTTAACTGGGCATGTTAATTAGGACAGCCAAAAGGGGTTTTTGATTGCTGGAGTTCAATACTTTGATAGCTGGACCTTGGTAGTCAGCCTCAGGAGACAGAAGTGGTCAAATAAGGGAATAGACCTTGGTGGCTAGCTTTAAGAACATAATCTAGTGTTTTTTTAGCAAGGCAAGGGAACTTGGACCATGTTTGTCATGCTTGGGCCAACTAGAGTTCCTTCAGTGGGTGCCTAGACTAAACAAGACAGCTTGGGGCAGCATTCTCTTGGTAGACAACGGACAATCAACTGAGGTGGTGATCCTCCTGCTTTTGAGGAGTGTGGTAGTTTGAATAAAAATGGCCCTCATGGGCCCATAGTGAATGACACTGTTAGGAGGTGTGGCCTTGTTAGAGTAGGTGTGCCCCTGTCAGAGGAAATGTGTCACTGTGGGTGGGCTTTTGGGTTTCAAAAACTCAAGCCAGACCCAGTGGCTCTCTCTCTATTCCTGCTGCCTGCCAATCTTGATGTAGAATTCTCAGCTCCCCCAGCACCATCTGTGTTCCCCCCTTCCCTGCCATGACCATGGACTAACCTCTGAGCCTATAAACCAGCCCCAATTAAATGTTTTCCTTTAGAAGAGTTGTCATGGTCATAGTATCTCTTCACAGAAATAGGAACCCTAACCCTAAGACAAGGAGGGAGACACAGTGAAATGCCCACAGAAGCACTATACGTCCATCAAGCAAGTGAATCAATAAACTGTGATATCTGTACAGCGATTATTCAGCCCTGGAAGGACGTGAGCTGTCAACAGAATGCACAGCATGGATGGCCTCGAAAACATGCCAAGGGAAGAAGCCAGTCATGAAGGGCTACACACAGTCTAACTACATTTTTATGTAGGACATGTCCAGAATAGACCTTTAGAGACAGAAAGCAGGTTAGACTTTTGCTAGGGACAGGCTTGAGGGTTAGCTAAAGGGTACAGAGTTCCTCTGGGTGCTGAGAATGTGGTAGAATTAGTACCAACAGCTCCAGAACACCGAATATACCAAAAATCCATAGAAATAGATAAATAGGGTGAGTAATATAGAGAATGAGTAAGATGAGGAAGTCACCTCCCACAGCCGGACTGCAAGTGAGAAAAAGACTTCTGCAAAGTCAACCATGTGCTTATCTGGGGGCCAGAAAAGAAGATGTCTGTCCACAAAATGAGTGCTACAGAAATAGCCATGATGCCTCTGTTAGCGTTCCAAACTGAGTCAACCAAAGTGTCTATCAACAGGTAACCAAGTATGAATCTGTGTTGTTTTCATAATACCACAGGAATAAATTGTTGATAACGTCTACCCAAAGGCAGAGACAGAAACTATGAGCAGAAATATACCAGATATGAAAGTGTACAACGTAAGAGTCTATGTGTTCAAAGTTCCAGGATCAGCAAAACTGTTCTTTCAGGAAGGCAGGAGGATGACCACAGAGAAACATGAGGCTGCTTGCTAGGAGTGGAGAAAGTGTACAGATAAAAACAGCCACTCTACCCACTGGCTACCAGGACTGAAACTAAAGGCCCCTAACAAATGCCAGCACATCAGTGTTAATTGAGCTCTGTTTCTCTCGGCCGTTGCCGCATCCACCAGCAGGTGGCGCTTCTGGCTCGCCCGCTCCAGTCTCCACTGGGCCCTGGCCATCTTGTTTCCATAATTGCTGGAGTGTCTGCAAATAAAGAGGGCGTGCGGGGGAAGGTCATGACTACCGAGCAACAGCCACTTTGGGTGACCGTGCGATGAGACAGTAGCAGCAGTCCTAATCCTCGTGGCCGACAGAGCGTGGGGAGAGGCCGGGAACTGTTGAAAGCAGCGATGGAAGTTGCAGGAGGTGGGAGGTAGGCAGCGAGCTAAGTGGAACACACTTTTACAGCACAGGGCTTCATCTCTGATTGCTCGTCCCACTCCAGGTCTCTTACCTAACCATTACCTTCAGACGCATGCTGCCCATGGTGGAGTCTATGCCCTCTGCCAGACCTGGCAACAGTCTTCGAAGTCTGTCTGTAGAGCTGCCCCCTTCGTTTTCTCCTATGAACGAGGGAGGTCAACATCTTATCACAACCCTGAAATGGGACATGGCCAACAGAAGGCCCAGGACCACTCTTTTTTACAGTTATTCTAGAAAACACTCCAAACTTCCTTCTTTTAATGGCTCCAGTGAAACTTCAACTCTACTAGCCACAATCTGGGGACCAGAAGACCCCAGAGTTTATTGAAGAAAGAAAATGCTAAGGCCATCTCCTCCACATCAGACTGGCTTCTCAATCACCCCAAAGGTTCCCATCTGGAGCTTGGGTTCACAGTGTATTTTTGTTGAGATGTCCACGCAGAACCCAGGGCAGATCTTACAAGACCTGGGTCTGGATCTGCTGGGGACAAGAATAGAAGCCATAGTCACCACTAAGTCTCTTACCTAAGGTCACTCAGTGTCCTTGCCTTTGCCTCTCTGGCCCGCCGACTGGCCCAGTGTTCATTCTCAACTCAGGTTCATGAAGATACACAGTCCACAGGCCCCATTTCCAGCCTCATCCTCTCCAGGGGAGGGTTTTGTGAATTAGAGTTTAATCTCACAGGGAAGGAGCAGCGGACTTTCACCCGTGGAGTCCAACACCATGCTGGCCCAGTGTTAATATCTTACTAAAGCCTCCACAATCCTTTCTTACACATTCCTTGTCCCAGAGGAAGATCAGAGGCTTAGAAAGGTAAAGTAACTCCCCCAAGCCCTTAGGGCCAGGGGCAGGTGAAGTCAGGCATTAAATCCAGTTCTGATTTCAAAGCTCTGGCCACCTCTCTAGAACAGAATGCTCGACAGGTAAGCATGAACAGAGTCCCTGTCCTGAAGCGTTCAACAGATGTTGACATGGGTGTAGTTAGGCTTACAGTCTGTGTGCAAGCCTAGCAATCCGAGCTCAGTCCCAGAGTGGAAGAAGAGAACCAGCTCCCTACACACCCACCCACCCTCCCCTACATGTGCACACAAACATGTGCACACACACACACACACTTTAAGAATGTTGAATATTTTTGAAAATCTGACAGGAGGAGATGGCTCAGTAAAGTGCTCGCGTGAGCATGAAAACCCAAGTTCAGTCACCAGACCCACATAAAAATGTCCCACATACCTGTCATCCCAGTGCTGGGAGAATGCAGACAGGAGGCTCCCCGGCTCAGTTCTCTAGCCAGCCTAGCCTACCTGACAAGCTCCAAGTCAGTGAGAGACCCTGTCTTGAAAAACAAGGTGGAGCAAGACGTGGTGGTGTACACCTTTAATCCCAGAACTCTGGAGGAAGAGGCAGATGAATCTCTGTTAATTCAAGGTCAGACTGGTCTATGTAATAACCTCCAAGCCAGTCAGGGCTACACAGTGAAACCTTGTCTATAAGTAAATACTTAAGTTAATAAAACAAGGTAGAGAGCCTTTGAGGAAGGCACTAAGACCTCTAGCCTCTACATGCATATGTACATGCGTGCATGATCACACACAAAACCTAAAATGGGTTAACTTACTTTATTAGAACAACAAGAAGTCTCTAGAAGCAGACACGATTATTACCAAAGACACTTCACAGTGCCCCATTCTCTAGGTGCACTGGTTATACTGAGAGCTGGGGAAAAAAGATTGACAGGTCCCGGTGGTGGTGGTGGTGGTGGTGGTGGTGGTGGTGGTGGTGGTGGTGGTGGTGGTGGTGGTGTGCACCCTTAATCCCAGCACTTGGGAGGAGAGGCAGGCAGATCTCTAAGTTTGAGGACAGCCTGGTCTACAAAACAAATTCCAGGACAGCCAGAGCTACACAGAGAAACACTGTCTCAAAAAAAAAAATTTTTTTTTACATAGAAATAAGCTTATTGCTTGTGTTGTTCAATTGGTAACCTATGATTGGCTGCCTCTCAACTACTGTGACAGGGAAACTCAGTTTCTTAGCAACGGGAGTATACCCAAAGTTAGGTTCCACCATGTTTAAACATCAAGCTGGACTACTGTTCACTAGATATGGCAGAAGCCACTTTGGGTTAGACTTTCTCGTCTAACTATGGAGACAGGTTTAAGCTGAGATCCAGCCACTTTTATATGGGTGACATATAAAACACCCATATATGTCAACTCCCTAGTACATCCCTCTCTTGAGCCCAGTCTGTCCTGAATTCAGGGCTTGAAAGGAAGCTGCGCACAAGGGGAACCAGGCAGAAAGCTAAGTGGAGAGGGCAGTTGCAGAGTGGGGCTCTACTGTAATTCTCAAGGCAGGCGCGGTCTTGAATTCCAGTTTCATCAGTCAACTTGGATGTCTCAAATTAGTGTGTCCTGGCCTAGAGAGATGGTTACGTGGCTAAGAGCACTGGCTACTGTTCCAGGGGACCTAGGTTCAATCCCCATTCAAGACTCTTTTTTAAAAGTTAGTGTGTCCAAGTTGCTCCCCCCACTCCCCAGGCCTGTCTCTGTCCACGTCAGCTCCATTCTTGTAACTGCTCTAGACAAAGTTTGGATTCATCATGGAATTCTCTCTCTCTCTCTTACACACACACACACACACACACACACACACACACACACACCATGGAATTTTTTTTCTCTTACACACACACACACACACACACACACACACACACAGACACATACACAAGAGAGAGAGAGAGAGAGAGAGAGAGAGAGAGAGAGAGAGAGAGAAAGAGAGAGAGAGAGACCCCATCAGCAAAGTCTGGTTGCCAGTCTTCAATATATCTGAATGTGTATGTGTGTGTGTATATATATATGCATATATGTGATATGTATATATGTATGTATAAAACAAATTTTAGTGTGTCTCACCTGTATGCGTGAGACATCTTGATCCAAATGACACCTTGATTTAAGCCAACATCCACCTAGTCTCTTCACTTGCGTGCCTGTTCCTCCCCACCCCCATCCACCCACATTCTTTTTCAAGGCACTATAACCACAGAGCCAGGGTTAAAATGGAAGGCATATCTTTTTCTGCTCCCCTTCTTCACCCCTGTCCCAACCACCTTGTTTCCTTGCTGTGACCTGATCCTGCCCCACGTTCCTGCCTTGGGCATCCCCCATACTCACCATTCCCTCTGTGTAGCATGCTCTTTCTTCCAGATGCAAACATGGCTAACTGTTACTTTCTTAGGAACTCAGCTTAGCAGTTACCTTATAGAAGGGAGAACACTTTTCCTGGCCTGTACATACAAAGGTTCTTCCCCCATGGTACCCTTCCTATCTCCATGGTCCTTTTGCCTCATTTGTAGGACCATCATTCATCGTCCTCTTGGCCATTAAGATGCATGTTTCTGAGTGCAGGGACTGCTTCATTCATCGCTACTCCCAGAGCCTTGAACAGAGCAAGACTTGGGTTTATTGCCCAAGTTGTCTGGGGGAAAGTTTCACAGTCTGAGCCTAAACAGCCGGGGTTCTGGTATTGTCACAGTTATCCCTGCTCAGCATCCTGAGAACTGAGAGGAAAACCAACCCACCAGGGACCAAATGATATGATGGTGGAGGAGCCACCAGGAAAGAATTCACCCTGGGGGAAACAGGTCAGGCACAGTGTAGCCCGGTTATCTGACCCAGGTAGCTGATAATGGGGAATGCTGGTCCTGGGCAGGGCAGTGGAAGTCTAGTGGTCAGCAGCCATGTGGGACACAAGGGACAACCAGGCAGAAAAACCCCTGCAGTGGCACCTGAGAGACAGCTTGAGGTATCAAAGAGCATGCTTAGCCATTCAATGTGACAGCCACCTCCTAGGTTGGAAAGGCTGCCTCAAGAGGCTGGCAGTGCTCAGTTTAAATCACATTCAACCTGTGCTCGGCCGGCAGCCCTTGTAAGTCATATGCAAATGCTGTGCATCTCTTCTCTGTACATTTGAGTTTTCTGGATGAAGGTGCTGCAGCTCCAGAGAGCTCACAGTCTGGAAGGAGGAACTTGCTTTTCCCTCATCTGACAGGTGCCACATGCTGTGAGCAGGCATAGTGCTATGCCCCTGGCTGTAGCAATTAAGAGGCTGGGGGGAGCTCAGTGGGGTATTAGTTACTCTTCTGCTGCTGTGACAAAAAAACGCCATAACCATGGCAACTTAGAGAGGGAAAGGTTTATTTGGGCTTATGATTCCAGAGAGGTAAGAGCCCATTATGGCAGGGAAGCATGATTAACAAGCAGCTGGTTTGAACAGGATCCTGAGGACTCGCATCTTAAATCACAAGCAGGAAGTAGAAACAACAAACTCAAAACTGGTGCAAGACTTTTGAAACCTCAAAGACCCCACCACCCATGCTCCAGTGGCAATACTTCTTCTGGTAAAGTCACATCTCCAACACCTACCCAAACAGCTCCACCAACTGGGGGCAAAGTTTTTAAACATCTGAGTCTAGTGGGGAGCATTCTCATTCAAACCACCACAGTGGGAGAACTCTTACTTCGCATGTGCAATGCCCTAGGTTCAAGCTCACCATTTAGGGGGAAGATAAGAAATGACATGTAGTCTGGAGAGCAGAGGGACAGAAATTAATAAGCAAATGCTTGAACAACTCAACTCAAATAGCCCCACAAAATGGCTGAGAGCGATTTTGATGTTTTTATTAGTAACTTAGATAAACGTCGGAAGCTGTCTTGGGAAGGAGGAAGCTGTGGCTGATCGTTTCAGAACACACTGTAATCGTCTCGACTTTGACCAGGACGAGACCTTCCCATTCCCCTGAGCCTGACCCGGGAAGTCATTCCCATGAGTCTGAGGCATTGGTGTCTTTCCCATGGCCATAAGTCTGCTTTCTAGAATTCCAGCCTCCACTCAGGGGCTACAAGTTGGCCATCCACGTGACTGGTCTGGCTGGATGGTGAGGGGAGCTGGCTGGTCACTGAGGCACCAAGCACGGAGCAAAAAGGAGACTGTCCCAGACTCAGCTGAAACTTGCCAGGCAAGCAAGCCCCAGAGAAGGTGAAGAGCTGACTGAGTTTCATGCCAACTGTATGCGTAAGATGAACAGTATGGAAGCAGTAACAGAAAGACTTTGGTCTCAGGATCTGGCTCCCTTCCCTCCATACAATCCTAGCTACACGTTCAGCCTCTTTTTGCCTCTTCTCCAAGATTCCCCGAGCCTTGCCTGATGAAGCCATAACTTCACTGAGATCTACAGTATTTCACGTTCCCAGAACTGAGGACTTGATGGAGCCCAGTTGTCTGAGGCAGGCCGTGTCATCTGCCTGCAACAACACAAGTTGGGGATGCAGGAAGAGGAGCGGAGTCCATGCCAAGTGGAGAACGTCAGGCCTGGGGCCAGGGTCGGCTTTCTTAGCTTCCTGTGATTGTGGCCAAGTTTCTGACCCCAGTCACTCACCTAAGATACAGATCATTGATGAATAAGTGGGTGGAACATGTGAAAAGGTGCATACTGTCCATCCCAGGCCACTGTGGCCTCTGGGACTCAGCCCCGGTGTCAGATGGGTGTGTAGGGTCACGTCCAACACCTGAATACCTTCTGTCCTCTTGCTGCCTGTGTACTTTTGGAAACATGACTTAGATGTACCAAGACTGAGTTTCCACATTTGCAAAATGGGGTTAATACACACACCGTCATCCTAATCTTATTCTGAGAATTAAATGGCAATTATGCAAAAAATACGCTTTGCAGGATATCCAGAGATCATGCATATAGCATGCCATGCCAGTAACATTACATGGAAGGAGCCAAAATCATTGAGATCAAAATTCAACAGCAGGAAAGGGTGAAGTTCCTCATTAACGTACAAACCATGAGCTCTGCATAAATATTTTTCCATCTCTGTCTTAGAAAAGCCACCCCTCCCGGTAACAAGCCGCTGGAACCTTTGGTAAAGCAACATCAAATGAGAACACATCTCATGTGATGACTTGTGGCATTGGCCTGTTTCCTTTCTCAGTAAACAAGCCCTGATTAGTCCTGTCTGGGGGCCCCCCTGAGTGTGAGGCTGGAGGTTGGGGGAAATGCCCAGGCCTCCTCCCATTGGCCTTCCCGGCTGCAAGTTCAGATGACAGCCTTGAATCGCCAGAGCAGCTGGCCTTCTTCCACCCAGAAACACTGGAAATGGATCTGCTGGAGAGTTAGCCAACGAGCGTTTCTTGGAATCGTAAATGTCTGAGAGCTGCTGCAATACTTCAGATTATCTTGTTTTCTTTATCCGTGGAAGCCAAGGTTTTAATGCAGCATCTGTGTGAGTATCTTTTGATAATAAGAACCAAATGTTGTTGGTGGAAATGACTGGAAATTACACCGAGGATCAGAATGTGGGCTTTTAGATTCCCTCCAGAAGGCCCCCTGAGAAACAAACACAGGAGACATCTTTCCTACAAATCACCTAGGGATGTCATAACCCTGGGGGCTCCTGCTGCCTCCTCTCTCCAGGCATGGGTGGGCTGGGGCTGTGCAGCCTCTTGGAGGCTTCTGCTAGCTGGTGTGGATACCCCACAGCTCCAATCAGATCTCTGATCCTTCTCCTCTGAGCTTCTTCCTTGGCCACATCTATAAACTTCTACCTAGACGTCACACAGGTGTATCAAAACCAAACCCATCATTTCCCCCCAACCTGGCTGGCTCTTCTATCATAGATGCCACCCTGATGAAAGGCAACCCGGGTCCTACAAGAGAAACCTGGAAACCATTCTTGACCCCTCCCCATGCTGCCCCTACCAGCCAAGGCCTACCTCACTCTGAAGTTACTCCCTCTTATCCACATACTTGGCCCCTGTCCGGACATCCAGGATCCCTCCAGACACAAAACCTTGCAGGAGTCTCTTTTACTAGGCTCCAATAGTGCTTCTTTTTTTTTTTTCAAGTCCACCTCCAACCAAAATGATGTTTTTTGGGAGGGGGGAATGGGGAACAGATCCTAGTCAGCCATAAGCAAAACTGAAGGTGGTGCTGGGGAGACAATTCAGCCAGGAAAGAGCTTGTTGTGCAAGCATGAGGACCCGAGTTCAATCCCCAGCACCCGCGTAAAAAGCCCAGCACGGTGATGCCCATTTGTAATCAATCCCAGAACTAGGGGAAGCAGAGGTCCTGGGGCTCACTGGCTAACCAGACTGGATGGATTGATAAAATGTCCCAATGAGAAAGCCCCTCTCAAAAAATGAAGAAGACCACCAGCCTAGTCGGAAAGCAACTGCCATGCAGTCACAAAGAACTGAGTTTGGGTTCTCCGCATCCATGCATCCACATAAGAAGTCAGGTGCTATGGTATATGTACTGATAACCCTAGCAATGGCAGGGCGAAAACAGACAGATCCCCGAAGCTTACTGGCCAGTCAGCTTAGCCAATCAGTGAGTTCTGGGCTTGGAGAAACCCTGTCTCAAACACAAAGGTGGAGAAGGAGAGAGAAAGACTCTGTATATTGGCCTGTGGCCTACGCACCCCAGTTACTCACATATACTGTAGACTAAACGTACATGATTTTAAAAAAAAATTACTGGTTACTGAGGAACCACACATACATCTATATATACATGAAAAGGAACTTAAATTAGGGTCTGACTCCATCAGTATTCTCAATTCGAACTCCTCCTTCAAGGAAAAATTGTAAATGGCCTCACTATAAACCTGTATCTAGGATCTATCAAGGAAGACTTTTCAGAGACTGCCTTGTCCCCTCATGCTCAGGGCGTGTGCTGCACCCATCCTTCCTGCTCGTTCACCAGGTCCAGCGCAGTGGGACCTGTGGGCAGGTGGAGGAACTTAGTACTGTACACAGCAGGGCCTGGGGCAGGGGGATAGCTCTAATGAAGTCCTATCTAGTAGACCTCTGTCCCCAGGTATGACACACCACCGCTGTCTTGAAAGCAAAATAACCGTGATAACCAGCGTGCGGCCCTCGCAGGATCTGGCTGGCCTATTGACGCTTCCTCATAGAAGAAGTGGGGGGAGGGGGAGAAGACTTGCTTTAGATTCCAGCCACCCTGCCCCCACCCCCAGCATCCTCGGTTGCACTGCATCCTGATGTACTAGAATATAAAGGAGGTGGAAGATTAGCTCCAGTGTTGTAGCTTTCGTGAATCACTCCCTGTGCTGGGGTCGCCTCTGCTGGGATATGCTTTTTGGTGACGCAGCTGCTTCCCAAGTCACCCAAACTCCTCCCCCATGCTCCTGTAACTTAACTCTAATAAACAAAATTGGCTTGGATGTAATTGTTTCTTTTGTCTGCTGGAGTCTTATCTGGGGTGAAAAGATATTCTATTAGTCTCCGTCACACACACCCTGCAAATGAAGATGCACCCTGCCATTAAGGGCCCTGGGCTGCTAAGTCAGGAATGACTGAGAGGAAAGTTGGCAAAGGAGGGTCCTAAGAGGGGCAGAGGGTACCAGAGAAGATGCTGAAGGCAGACCAAAGGTTTGGTCAGTCCCTGGGGCCCAGCAAGGCATTGGATGGCAATGGCCAGCTCCTCAGAGAAAAGTCTGAAGGTTGCAAGTTTTCCCTGATGTCGTTTTGACAGGCTCCTGCCATCTACAAGGGCTTTGCCGTGGATGCCCACATAAGGCCCACCATCCCTCACTTGGAATTAGCTCCTTGAGCCAGGGCCAGCATCTTCATGGTGTAGGTAGGCCTGCCTGCTGCTGCCTCTGGGGCTTCTGATTAAAAACAGATTTGAGTGCGTTTGTTTGCTTTGCTTTTAGAAGGCAGCCATGAAGCAAACATGTCAGGTGAGTGAAGCAGCTCTTTGCCCGCAAACATCCTTCCCAGCCAGGCTGCCCCGACATGCCCAAAGTGACAAGCTCAATGTGGGGTTCTCTTAGCTGCACAGCGCCTCCAGCAGAAAGGAAACCACAGCTCCTTCTGTAGAGCCCTTCTCTGTCCCGCGCATCTTTCACTGGGGCTCCTCCACTTGAGAGTGTCACCCTCATACGGTTCCTACCTTCAGATGAGAACTCTCTGCCTTAGCAACCAAGTCACAAGGGCAGTGCGGACTGGAACTCAGAAGTCTCACTCCTGAAAGCACGCTTGGCAATTTTCGGCCACTCTGTTGCTGAGCAAAGTTCATTCCCTCATCTGCCACCTTCTCTGACTCTCTCTATGTAAGGCCGTGAACAACTGGGACGCAAGTTCTAAGGGAATCACGTGGCACAAAGTCTTGAACAAAGAGGATGCTTGCCCACAGAGCACAAGGGTGCTCTCCTTAATCACACACCCAGCAACACCTCACCCCACCAAACTCTCCCTCCCTAGTGTGAGCCCCTCTTTTGGATTGTGACATTAAAAGCCCTTGGGTGGCCTTTATCCATTCAATTAGCGTCCGTGAACCCATCTCTCTGAGGGGAAGTCACCACACATCCCATGTTTCCAGATTCACCATCAATCACTCTGTGGTTTTCCTGGGGCTGGCAGGCCTAGCTCTGGACACAGCAGGGTCACAGAACTGGCAGTGGGGTGGCCTCTGCACAGAGGAGACATCCAAGGAGGGGGTCCACTGCCAGCCACCCCAGCCGCAGCACCGCCTCTTCCGTGGGGGCACCGAGTAATTGGTTCTGTATGGTGTTTGTTATGGCTTATGTCAAAAACTCAGAGAAGAAGCCGCTGGGGGAGGAAGGCTTTTTGTCAGGCACCACATGGCCAAGCCCCTGCTGCAGCTCTGCTAACCTGGTCTCAATTAGGGGTTTGTGGGACTCGGGCCCTTGAGTTTGTTTGTGAAGCTCTTTGACTGAATTCTGCCTCCTCAGAGCTTTGCTTCCTTTTCAAAACGCAGATTTGCAAAAGCCTCGGAGGTGTGGCTGAGCCGGGTCCTACAGTCGACTCAGGGTTGCAGTATTGCTCACTCTTGCCCCTCTGCACCAGGCAGTGCCCAGAGCTGGTTGTGGGACCGATCCTCAGGTAGCTGGATGCTTCCAGCTGATGCTGGTCACCTTGATTCAGGAGTGAGCCGGATGGAAACTTGGGAAGAGATGCTGTTTTCTTCTAAGTCTTGGGCACCATCTTGCCATCTACAAAAATACCCTTTGCTATATTTAGGTTATGCCAAAAGGCCCTGCTCCCAAGAATGCTTCTCAGACTGTTTTGATCATTTAATATTTTTTCCTGCCACCTGGAGAAATCATCAAGCATTCGAGTCCCCCACATTCACTCTTACTGCAGCTCGCTAATTAAAACAAACCCCTGGCCAAATTACAACCTTCAATAGGAATTCAGGCATCAGTGGAAAGTATTGGCATGTGCTTCCCCTCACCCTCATGTCTCCCTGCTGGTGTTTATGAGGCACCTGCCCTGTGCCAGGGCCCGCTCTGTGCTATAGACAGGTTTGCTCACTTCAGGCTCTTGTCCCCCCACCCCCGCCCCGAGTTGTGGGAACCATGAATCACCATTACACCAGGTGAGAGACAAGAAGGCACACTAGTGAGGTGCAACCATGGTCCCCATCCCCATAGCCTCAGGGAGTGGGATGCCAGGCTTTTCTTGACTGTCCTGGGGCTGATTTGTGTGGTGTGACATTCTTCCTGGAGAGAAGTGAACAAACATTTACTTACCCTAGACAGGGACCCGAGGTCAGACCAAGGTGCGAATAACACCATCCTGGTAAATCATTGAGGTTTTTTTTTGTTTGTTTGTTATGCATGCAGTGCTCTTCCTGCATGTATACCCTCATGCCAGAAGAAGGGAATCATTGAGTTTTATTTGGGTTACTTACAGGCGTATGGGTGAGAGGTTACTTACGGGAGCAGAAAATGACTCAAGGAAGCTATATTAAAAAAGCCCTCCCCAGCATGGCTGACAGCTCAGGAAAGCTGGAAACCTGGAGCTCACAGCATAACCTGCAGGAGGCTCCACATACTGGGGAGTGTCCCTTCCACATAGTCCAGCTGGTCTCAGTCTCTTCTAGACAGACAGTCATGGCTCCTTCCAGGCATCTTGGCAGGTCTGCTCCCGGCAGCTCAGAACATTTGAGAGCTCCCATATAGCACAGGGTGGAGATATCTAGTGGTCAGTTTCAGGGACTTCCTGAAACTTTTGGATTGTTCACTTCCTGGGCTTAAGGAGTCTATTTACAGGATGGAGTTTCACACCCCCCCTGCCCCAGAACATCTTGTATCTTAAGGAGCTTCCTTCTAGGAAAGACAGTTTCCTTCCCCTTTAATATACTGTGCCTTAACCAGCTTTCCCAAGAGTAAAATGTTTTCTTTCCTCTTAGAACATCCTATGTCTTTGTGAACTTCCCTCCAAGATGGAATCGTTTATCTTAGAGGAAATTGCTACACAACATGACACCAAGCCTCTCTGGAAGGAGACCCCTGCACAACAATGCCTCTCACCTGGGCCCTGGTTAGGCACAAACCACACCCAAACACCTGTTTTCACAGACAGATCCTTTATTAGGTGGGGGAAAAAAGTTAAAGTGGCTGCTTTCTGACTCAGGCAGAAAAACAGCAGCACATGGCCTTGCAGGTGTAGTTTTTAAGAGGAGGAAAAGGGGAGGTGTGTGTTAGAATGGGCTGGGGTGCGGTGGTAAAGGGAGTAGGGGATAAGAAAGAAGGGGGAGGGGACAACGGAAAAAGGGTAGGGGTATTTGCCCCATAGGGATAAAGAACTGCCTCATAGAGAGGAGACAGATGTGGAACATAGGCAAATAGCAGTTTATAAAGGTAAAATGGGAAACCCCATGTTAGGATGAGAAGCTTAATTTTAATTGGACATGTTAATTATGTGAACCGAAGGGGGCTTTTGATTGCTGGGCTTTGATAGTAGGTAGGCCTCGGGAGGAGGTAGTGGCCAAATAAGGGACTAGACCTTGGAGACTCTCTTTAGGAATGTAATCTAACAGGTTTCAGCAAAGCAGGGGGAATTGGGGAGAAGGGCAAAACCCACCAGAGTCACATGCTCCAGTGGGCTAGTGTACCCCTCCTCCCTCTTTATATGGCACTCAGTGCTGGAAGAGGCAAGCTAGGGACACTGACTTCTAAGGGTCCGGATTTTGTTTGCACATGGAAGTCCACAGGAATCTGGAAGTGCAGTCTGAGGAAGGGCTCTGACCTGGAAGGGGGTGATGGGAGCCTGGCTTCTAGTACAGCGGATCCTCAACCTCAGCTCCTCTCTCAGAGTCTGTTCTTCACTTCGAGGTCCCCCTCAACTGTTCCTGGGGCCCTAGCACTATAGATGTGAAGCGGCGATGTTCCCCTAAACCTGCCTCCCTCAAAGATTAGCTCTGTGGTGGGCATGACCCTTGGCTCAGTCGCCTGATCTGGTCAGCTCACAGACCATCATCCGCGCTGCTGTTTGGGCTTAGGCCTGGCTTCTGAGAGCAGCCAATGGCTTTGTTGCTGCGTGGTTTCTGACCTCCTTCTGGGAAGGCCAGTCATAACAGTAAGGGCTGCATTCTCCTGAAATGACCATTCCCTCCTGGCCCAGAAATCTGAGAACAACTGTGACCTTCAGCAGTGACACAGGCCACATGGCACATGGGATTATTGCCTTCACCTAACAAAGAAAGGAACTAAGGCCGCCACGTTTTGTTTGCTTGGTTTGCACAGGGGTTTCTTATGGCCCAGGCTGACCTCAGCATTCAACTGCTATGTAGTTGAGGATTACCTTGAGCTTCTGATCCTCCTGCCTCCACTTCCCGAGTGTCGGGATTATAGGTATGCACCTCCACACCCGGCTTTTGTAATGCTGGAGATCATATTCAGTGTTTCAAGCGTGATGGACAAACATTCTACCAACTGAGCTATGCCCCTTAGCCCCTTTTGTGAAGCAGTTTTTTTGTGTAGCTATTTGAGCACCTTGAGGCCAGATTCTTCCAAGAAGCAAGCCTGACCTCATCACTCTCCCAAACCATATTGGACCCACCCCCATCCGACTCCATCCCTACTGACACCCCCACCACACTCTCACCCCTATCCCCCCACCCCATCCCTACCCACACCCACGACACACCCACACCCACCACTGCCAAGTCTAACCTCAGAGGTGTGGACAATGGCTTTAAGCCCTGTCAGTAATGATCCTGCCTGCTAGTCTAGTCTTTGTCCCTCGAGAACCAACTACACCCAAGAGTCTTTGCAAGAACCTTTGAAGGCCCTTCCCTTCAGGGTACATGGCAAACCCCTCTTCTTCCTCCCTCAGTCTGTATTGGAGCACCAGTGTTTCAAGGCTCAGCCCCAACACTGGCTCCTTTCTTCCCACTTCTAAATTCTCCCATGCCTACTACACATGCCTTCCATGGGACACCTCTGACCGTCTTTTGTCCACTTCCTGTGGTTGACAGTAGGACTTGAGAGGAAAGTTGGGGTGCTGGAGAGTTTCATGTCAACGACACAAGCTAAAGCCATTTGAGAGGAGGGATCCCAATGAAGAAAATGCCTCCATAAAGATCTAACTATAGAAAGCCAGTTTGGCATTTTCTTGATTAGTGATTGATGGGAGGGCACAGCCCACTCTGGCTGGTGGTCCTGGAGTCTATTAAAAAAAAAAAAGGCTGAGCAAGCCATGGGAAGCAAGTTAGTAGATAGCACCCCTCCATGGCCTCTACACCAGTTCCTGTCTTCATGCTGCTGCCCTGTCTGAGTTCCTGTCATGACTTCCGTCGATGATGAGCAGAAATTTGGAAACTTCTGTCAGGCTTGCCCACACTGACTAGTGGGTTCCAGTCCCCCAGCCCTGCCTGAACCACCCTGCTTTTAGATCTCTGTCTTCCTCTGGTATCCATACTACCCCAGCTAGTCTTCTCACTGGTAATTCCAACCTTCAACTTAGAATCTTAGTGTCTTTCCGTCATTGATGATGGCGAAACTGCATGATTTCCTCTAGTGTGCTCTTTCCTCATGGGTCTGGGCCCTGACTTTCCTGGTATCCTGCGCATGGGCAAAAGCGCATTGTGGTTTAGATCAAGTGTCCCTAAAAGACACTGGTTCTTATGACTTAATGTTCAGATAATGGATTCAAGCATTGACAGCGTGGTTTATCATGATGGTTCTAACTTCAACAATTGTTAATCCATCAAGGGATTAATAATTGACCAGACTAAAGTGGGCTAGCAGAGACTAGAGAAGGTGGGGCCTGACTACAGGAAGTGGGAGATCAGTGTTGTCTTTAAAGGGTACATCTTTTTGTTGACCTCTTCTTCTGTGTTTTGCTAATTACCTACCGCTGTGAGAAAAGCATCCTACCCCACCACATGTTCCTGCTGTCGTGGTATTTTGTCTTGTCTCAGGTCCACAGGAATGAATTCAGCTGAACTTGTGTTGAGCCTTCTGAAACCCTGAACAAAGTAAATATTTTCTTCTTTTAATTTTTTTGAGATTTACTTATTTTATTTTTTATGTATATGGCTGTTTTGCCTGCCTGTATGTCTGTGCATGTCTATATTCCCATCTCCTTGCAAGGACAGCATCATATTGGATTAGGACACGTCACAATGACCTCATTCATCCTTAGTGCCTTAATGACTCCAAATACGTTAGGTGCTGAGATCCTGGGCTTTAGGGCATTAGTGTATGGATGTGGGGGCAGGGGCCACGGTTCAGCCATTATAGTGCATAAAGGTTTAAAATAGGCTAAGTTCCGAGAAACAGACGAGCATCCAAGAGGCAATGATGGGGTGCATATCTGAATTTGGAGGACAGCTTGGGGATGTGAACTCTGTCAAAGAGTGACAGGGACCAAGGAACAACTGTATCAACACTGAAAAGGGGACAGAGGAGGACACAAGACCAGGACCCACGAGGGAAAATGCAGACGGAAGCTGTGGCCAGTGACTCAGAAGACCCAGGGATAGGTGGAGTCCTAGAAGGCCCCAGTCAAGGAATTACTTTAACTCTGTGGTTCTTAATTTTATGGTTGGGGAGGAGAGGGTCACCACAACATGACTGTATTAAACTGTATTAAAGGGTCACAGCTTTAAAGTTAAGAAACACTGCTTTAAGGAGGTGGCCTCTGTGGATCCAACTTCTCAGTATGATGCCACACGTACACTTGTCATCGCTCTGGGGGCCTCTTCATACCTGGTTCTCATTCGGTTCTGTTTTCTACACACAACTAAGAGCAGCAGCTGAGTTTCATCACCCCAGGACCGTGGCTTGGAAAGAGAACTAAGATAAAATACAAAATATTGTATCCACCTAACGGGTATGGTTTCCTATGCTCCCGAAATCAGCCCGCTGTCTGGAAAGCGCAAATCAATATGTCTTTTGATCTTAAGATGCTCATGTATCCCACAGGAGGCTCTGAAGTTAAATGGCACATCCAAATGGATATTCTACTTGGAAGGTTAGGAGGAGGCGGGGACATCCACCCAGCCCGTGCTTACTGCAGCCTTGTTTGGTCTCTCGGCATCCATTGGTTGAAGGGACCTGATGCCTTCCAGATGCTTCCAATATTCTCCAGCCAGGAGTCAGGCTGGCCAACTGGGCCCCCACCCTCAGTCTGACTGTCCACAGCCAGATGGACCTTCCCAGGCCAGCTTCTCACACACCCACTGCAGCTGTGTCTGTGGCCTTGCCTCTTCTCTTGTAGTAGATAGGACCAGAGGGCCACGCAAGGGTCCCTGCAGACCCTTCAGTTCTAAGGCTCAACTTGTTGGGCCTCTTTGGTTTACCAGGCCTCAGCATGCGAGGACCCCCAACCACCCTCCCAGGCCTGTCTATCCAGTCCCTCTTCTCTCTTCTTCCTCTGCCTGTGTTGTGGGTATCCTGATGCCTGGATGGGTCTGCTCCTGGTGGCAGGACCTCCAGACTGTTGAGCTATACTTGTGACTACCCTACCCTTGGCATTTGCTATATGCTGACTTGGATGCATAAATTACTTTCTTCTCTTAGAGTAAATATCAATTTATCTCTCTCTTTTTCTTCCCTTTGTTCACCCATCCTTCCTTCCTTCCTTCCTTCCTTCCTTCCTTCCTTCCTTCCTTCCTTCCTTCTTTCTTCTCATGTTTTGCTTTTTGTTTTGGTTTTTTGAGACAGGTTTCTTTGTGTAGCCTTGGCTGTCCTAGAAATAACTCCATAGACCAGGCTGGCCTCGAACTCACCAAGATTTATCTACCTCTGCCTCCCGAAAGCTGGGATTAAAGGTGTGTTTCACTACCTCCTAGCTGTAAATATTTTCTTATATTTTGATGTCTCGATAAATTAGGCCACAATATTAGGAGTTATTTTTAACTTTGTTCATGTGCATGTGTGCATACATGTTTGTATATATGTGGGTGTACTTGTATGTGGGTGTGCATTTACACCAATGCAGGTGCGCATGCATGTCCATGAAGAAGCCTGAAGTTGTCTTCTTTGGTTGTTTTCCACCTTATTTGTTGAGGCGGAGTCTCTCATTGAACCACCAGCTCACCAGTTTCCTAGTTTAACTAGCCAGCTGGCTCCAGGGATTCCCTGCCTCCCACACCCCAGGATTGCAGGTAGCCACCATGTTGACCTAGTTTTCACACGGACTCGGGGGATTTGAACTCCAGTCCTTATGTCTGTGTGGCAAGCACTTTATCCAACGAGCCATATCTACATCCTTCTTTTTAATTTTGTATTTTTTGGAAAAAAAATTTAAAGATTCACAGAAAGCTGTGAAAAACAACACCGAAAAACTTGTGTTTCCTGGCAAACAGACAGCTGTGCTCTCCCCGTTCCTCCCACCAAACGCAACTAAAAACCCTGGACACAGAGAGACTGACAGACAGGTGGGGGCCAACAAGGAACCTCTGAATCTAAGGAGTCCAGGAGGCTGCCATCCAGAACCACTAACAGACGCAGATTAAACTCGGCCCAACAGACCTTGGAACCTGCAACCTACCAAGGCAGAATAAGTGGTGTTCTTCCACTGCGTACAACAGTGGGGAGTGAGTACTGCACATGCGCCAAGCCCTGTGAAGTGTCTGTCCAAACACCCTGCCAATTGGCACTGCAGGGCAGAGAGCAAGACTGTCATTCCTGCCAGGAGGACCAGGTTCCTTGCCATGGTGTCTCTCACCATGCAGACGTCTCTCACCTAGGATAGCAAGGCACTTTCTCATTCCTCCTTGGACTCAAGACTCTCAGCATGTCCCCCGGTGACAGAGATGCCCCTCCACCACCTCCACGGCTCCAGGAAGGTATTGGTGGAAGCTGGCGGGGAGCTAGAATTGTCACTTACACTCAAGAGTGACAAGGAGCAGACTCCTTCCACCTCAGGTTATCAAGGAAGGCTGAGTAGGAGAGCTGGCCTTCTCCCTCCACTGTGGTCAGGGGGCAGTAGCCCCTCCCCGTGCCAGAGCTGCACAAGGAAAAGCCAGCTGCAGCAGGACACTTAAATAAGATCCAGAGTTCTCAGATGAAATACGACACTGTTCAGGCTCCAACGGAAAAATCACTCATCGTCATACCAAC
The DNA here is from genome assembly GCF_982192425.1 of Myodes glareolus. Classification (NCBI taxonomy): domain Eukaryota; kingdom Metazoa; phylum Chordata; class Mammalia; order Rodentia; family Cricetidae; genus Myodes; species Myodes glareolus. The sequence continues at coordinate 47,432,848 of NC_142044.1, forward strand.
CGCCAGAAAGATCGCAACCGGAGTGAAAAGCGACAAGAAATCTCTACAACTGTGGGGTGGCTGGCACGTTAGATTATCAGGCCAAGATCTTGAGGCCGCAATGATAAAAATGTTTCAGTAGGCAATTATGTCTGGAAGAAAGGAAAAAGAAAAATAGAGGCTCAACAAAAAAAATCATAAAAGAAAACAATGCGTATAAACAGAAATATAGAAAAATAGAAATTATCCGGTAAGAACAATAAAAGAAAGACCAGAAGAAAATCCTAGTAGAACCCTGGGGAGGATTGTTAATGGAATTCTGTAAGAAGAAAGGGGGATAGAGATGAAATAATTTAAAAACTTCCCAAATTAAAGGAATTTACAAACCTCTGCGCTTAGTTAACCTCCAAACCGACGCCACCAAGACAGCACCACGTCAAACTACCTCAAACTTGAAAGTAGCAGGCAGATTTCTGTGTGGAGGTAATAATTACTGCAGAGTCCTCATTCTGGCTGCAGGATCAAATGGCAGGCTCTTGACATTCTACAAGACAGGAAAAAAGTCAGCATGGATCCCAGTGAAAATGTGTGTTGAGAACAAAAGGACAGAGAGTGGGAAGGATGGCTCAGTGGTTAAGAGCACACATTGCTTTTGTAGAACCAGGATTCCATTCCTGGCACCCATGTCTGACAGCTCATGATAAGTAGGAACCTCCAGCTCCAAGTACTCTGACTCTTCTGGCCCCCTTTTGTGTGTATGCACACACACACACTCACACACACACACGCTCTCTCTCTCTCTCTCTCACACACACACACACACACTCACTCTCACACACACGTGTTTACATACAACTACAAATAAAAAATAATATGGTTACTGAAACATGAATGGGTAAACAATAAGCTCTTTTAAATAAGAAAGTGAGGCGCTGGAAAGATGGCTCTGTGGGTAAGAACACTGCCTGCTCTTTCCAGAGGACTCTGGTTCAATTCCCAGGCCCCAAATGGTGGCTAACCACTGTCTGTAACTCAGTTCCAGGAAATCCAACAGCTTTTCTTACCTTCTTGGGCTCCTCTATGCACATGGTACACAGAGGTACACTCGGGCACGTAAATGTGCTCATGCATGTGTGTGCATGCACATACAAACAAAATAAAGTAAATAAATATTTTTTTAAAAGAAAAGAAACCTGTTGTGGTGACTCATACCTGTAATCCCAGCACTTGGGAGGCAAAGACAGGCAAATCTCTGTGAGTTTGAGGCCAACCTGGTCTACAGAGTAAGTTCTAGGCCAGTCAAGGCTACATAATAAGACTCTGTCTCAAATGAGAAGAAGAAGAAGAAGGAGAAGGAGAAGGAGAAGGAGAAGGAGAAGGAGAAGAAGAGGAGGAGGAAGAGGAAGAGGAGGAGGAAGAGGAAGAGGAAGAAGAAAGAAGGGAGGAAAGAAAGAAAAAGAAAAGAAATGATAAAACAAGAAATCTAAGAATATCAAAAAGTTAAACAATGGAACTTTAAAAAAATCTTAAATTTTACAGCTGTGCTTGTTTTAGGCCTTGTATGTCTGTGTGACATTCATGCTTGGAGCCTGTGGAGGCCAGATGAAAAGTCAGATCTCCCGAGTCTGGAGTTACAGATGGTTGTGAGCTGACATGAGGGTGCTGGGAACCGAACTCAGGTCCTCTGGAAGAGCAGACAGTGCTCTTAACCACAGCCCCAATAAGTATTATTTCCAGATACCGATACTGCTCTACATAGATGTGAAGTAAATACTTAGGATGATTATAAAATGGCCCAATGGTGTCTGTAACCTAGGAGGCTGATGCAAGAGGATAGAAAACTCATGGTCTACTTAGACTACAAAACAAGAAAAGAAAAACAAACAAGCAAAAAATTATAATAGGGAGAATAAAATGAAATTCTAAAAAAAAGTCAGGTCACTTTATAGGATAAAAGAAAAAGAAACAAGAAACAGAACGAATAGAACAAAAAGACGAAAATAACACCAAAAAGCCAGATGTTGGTGGGGCATATCTTAATCCCAGCGCTTGGGAGGCAGAGGCTAGCCTGGTCTACAGAGTGAGTTCCAGGACAGCCAGGACTGTTACACAGAGAAACCCTGTCTCAAACAGTAAACAAACATAAGATGACGTGGCAGACACAAGCTCTGGTGTGTCAATAATTACATCAGCCATGAATGTCTCATAGAGAAATTACACTTACACATACAACTAGACACAGATTGGTAGAGTGAACGAAAATGCTGGACCGAACTACGTGTCGCTTGCAAAAGGCTTGCAGCTGTAGAGGCAGGTTGACAGCTCACTGATGGAAGCTCTCTCGTGCAAACATTATCCAGAAGAAAGCATGTTGCTGTATGAATATCAGGCAGAGCAGGATTTGGAGCAGAAGTAGAATTTCCAGAGACAAGGAAGAACAATGTATGAGGGCGAGGGGCCAGCCCACCAAGACAGCAATTCTAAATGTGTTTGTACCAAAAAGCAGGACTGCGAAGTATAATACAACTGAAAAAGAAATAGGGGCCGGGTGTTGGCTGCGTACACCTTTAATCCCAGCACTTGGGATGGGAGGCAGAGGCAGGCGGAACTCTGTGAGTTCAAGGCCAGCCTGGCATACAAGAGCTAGTTCCAGGACAGTTAGGGCTGATACACAAAAACCAAAAAGAAAAGAAAAGAAACAGGTCACTTTGCAGGTAACCCTCTCTCAAGAATGAGATGGAATATCAGTAAGGAAATGGAAGAAGTGACTACACCATCACCCAACAGGATCTAAAGAACATTGGAGACAGTCCTCCTAACAGAGGCAGAAATGCACAATCTTTTCACAGCTAGTATAAGGGCAGAAGTGTGTGTGTGCGTGTGCGTGTGTATGTGTGGCGGTCAGAGAATAACCTGGGGCTCCTTCCTAGCTTTCCGCCTACTTTAGGGCAGGATCTTTCTAACTGGCCCAGGAGTTTCTAGTCTCTGCTTCCCATCTCTCCATGGGTGCCCTGGGATTATAGACATAAGTTACCATCCCTGGGTTTATGTGGGTTCACTTTTGCATGGCAAATGCTTTACCCGCTGAGCCACCTCTGAAGTCTAATGCCCTTATTCTTCATGGCTCCAAACTGGAAGGGTGCCAACTGTCCTTCAGCACCCATGGGAAGTGTTCAAGGTCAGGGATGAAGCCCACCTTTCCCAGGGTAAAATTTCCTCTCATTTCCAACTTGCAGAGACATTTTGTCTAGAATGGGTGTTGGATTATGTCCAGTGCTTTTTCTAAAGATACTGAAATGGTTGCATGATTCATGTCAACATGGTGAATCACACCGATTGATTTCCAAATGTTAAACTGATCTGGGAGTTTGATGATGGGTCCTACTTTGTCATCGTGTAGTGTTCTTTTTATATACTGCTGGATTTGGTTCCGTGTTTGGCGTTGCAAATTTCTGTGTCTGTATTCATGAGAGATAGTGAATTGCAATTTTCTTTTTTCGCTTGGTTTCAGTTAAAAGGGTAATGCCGCCTTTATAGAATGAATTAGTAAGGATTACTTTCCCTCTGTATTCCTAAAGAGTTAGTGTAAAACGAACTTGATCTTTTTCCTCCTGGAATGTCTGACAGAATTCACTTATTCGTCATTGAGTCTTCTTCTTGCTCTCACTCCCTTCCTAAGGCAACAGCTACATGGTGTATGTGGAACGCGGAGGCAAGTGCTACAAATCTGGCTGGTTTCCAGGCCGCAAATAAGTACGTGAACGGGGTTATGGCTGAAGTTGCAGGCATACATTCAAACTTCTCGAAGGCTCTGTAGTTTCTGCTGCAGTCCTTTGCTCTGCCGCCCGTGGGGACAGTCCTGGCTCCACACTGGGCTGGGACAAGGAGAAGGTGATAGAGGACACTATAAAGCTGAAACAGAGACAAGCTGGTCTACACTCTGCACACTATCCCCTTCCACCTGCGTGGAGCTACTTGCTTTAACGTCAATTGACTGGTAGAGGGTATAGCAAGCGGTGGCACGCACTGCAAGCTGTGGCACACCCCTGTGCTCTCAGTTGCTTGAGAGGGTAGGTGGTAGAATAACTTAAACCTACAAGCTCAGAGAAAACTAGTGGGGCCCTGTTTCAAACACCTACCTGTCTCTTGACCACCAGTCTTAGAACTGGAAGTATAGCTCAGCAGCAGAGTGCTGGGCTAACATGCACAAGGGCCTGAGTTTCACCCCAGCCTCGCACCCACGACCGCCAGGGTATAGATGACATCCTTTTATGTGTCACAAGTGACAGTTGATGAAGTTGGTTACATGTGTGCAGACCACAGACAACTCCCCAACCTTCCCTTCCCTTCCCCAGGCTGCCACACACAAAAGCCACTTAACCGAATTCTTGGGGAGGTGAATTTGAGACTTGCTTTCCCATCTCCAGAGATGGCTGCCTCCTGAATAAACAGTCTTTCTTGTGAGACTCATTCCTGTGATTGGTAGCCTGTGCAGTGGGCAAAGGGGACCCATTTCTCCAACACGTCCTACCATTGTTTGATTGAGACAGGATCTCACCCAGGCTATCCTGGAACTTACCGTATAGCCTTGGCTGACCTTGAACCCACCTACGTCAGCCCTCCTAGTTCTGGAGTTGCAGACATATGCTGTCATGACCAACTAACACTCCCAGCCCCAATAGCTTTTAGAAATGAAAACTATTTATGTGTGTGTGTTTCTGCTCATGAGGGTATGGTTCAATGCCCGATGTCCCCCTCTCCACATTATTTTGTGAGACAGTACCTCTCCCTGAACCGAGAGCTCACAATTTCTAGCAGACTGACTCCTGTACTCTGCTTTAGAAAGCAAAGCAAGGAAATATCATCTGGAAATCTTTCCATTTTGAGTGACAAAATAAAAGCCAGCGAAGGTGGATGGGCATGGACGCATACATCTGTAGTCCCAGCAATCAGAGGCAGAGGCAAGCAGTCTGAAACCAGCCTGGTCTATACTGTGAGTTCTAGACCTGCCAGGCTTATAAAACAAGATCTTGTCTCCAAAAGCAAAACCAGAGTCTGGGTTGTAGCTCAGTGGTAGAGGCTTGCCTGGCACACACAAACTCCTGGTTCAAACCCCATGTGTGGCATAAAGTCAGGCTTGGTGGTGTATGCCTACAGTCTTAGCACTTGGGAGATGGAAACAGGAGGCTCAGAAGTTTGAGGTCAGCCTGGGCTACCTGAGACCCTGATTGTGGGGCCCTGCGGCTTCGCTAAACACATGACCCAGGGGTGTGGAGTGCTAGCAAGTACTCCTCTGTTTGTGAAGTATGGAGGCACACAGGCAGGAAAGCCCTCATCAAAGTCTTGCAGGTGACTTCAGTGTTTGAAGTCCTGGGCAAGGACTCATGTATTCTGAATTCTGTGTCACTATGACTCAATTCTTTCTCGTTCCACTAAAGTAGACCTCATCTCTTTATGGTCTGTTTCATTTTCCATGAAGCTTTGAACAGTATATTTTGATTGCAGAATGAAGTCATAAGACCTCAGAATCGTCAACAGATGGTCTCTTTCTAGAATCTGAGTGTGTGTCAGGGGTGTTTTATTAAAGGGATTTTGCTGTGTAGAGGGAGATTAGGCACAAATGAAGCTTGCCATAAAAAACACACATGCTCTCCGGGGAATGTCTCTGTTTTGATTGCAGGGTTCAGTCCTGGCAGGGTGATGATAACGATATCTTTAGCATATAGATAATTTTCTTTTCTGTTTTTCAGTTTGGGTTTGGGTTTTGTATGCTTGTCCTAAATCCCTGTTGTGACTTCAGTCTGCCCAAATTTACCTTGAAAATTGGCATTTGGGATTAACCTTGAGACTCTGAGGTGGTGCAGACTTCCAATTTGCTTCACGCATTTTGTGCACTCGTGGTTCCAACGTGCTTTTGTGCCAACAGTGAACATGTGCTGGGATGCAGGGTGGTTTTGGAAAGTGCTTGAGACACGTACTTTTAACTAATCCATTGCGGGGGTGGGGTGGGGGTGGGGCAGAAATAAAGAAACAGTATTTTCCAGAATATTGGCTCAAAAGCAGTTTACCCAATTGTCGGCTTTCAAATGCATTGAGTGAAGATTTTTTTCCCCCTGAAACAGGCCCTGAGTCTTGCTCATTCCTTCATTTTAGTCCCTAGCTCAGGGTCCAGTAGAGGTGGATTATTTGAACATGTCTGTTTCTAAGAGATTTGTTACATGAGCAATCCCTGGAAGCAGAAGTCACATCTTATGACAAAGGGACTCTCTCTCTCTCTCTCTCTCTCTCTCTCTCTCTCTCTCTCTCTCTCTCTCTCTCCACCCTCCTTCTCTTCTCCTTCTCTCTTCCTCTGTCTTTCCTTCTTTCCTTCCTTTCTCTCCTACCCCCTCTCTTTCTTTGAGACAGTGACTTAAGTAGACTAACTGGTCCCTTAAACTTCTGGTCCCTTTTACCCTCTCCTTTTACCCTTTGAAGGATTGCAAACTTCTGCCACCACAGCCTGGTTTTATGCCATGCTAGGGGCTTAGGAACTGACCCCAGGGCTTTGTGCATGCCAGGCAAACTCTCTGCCAATTTAGTTTCATCCTTAGTCTATTTTTTCCCCTTCCTTTCTCCAAAATAGAATTTAGAAACGTGGTTGGGACATTGCCTTGAAATTAAAGCAACTGCTTAGACTGGAGGGAGAGAGATTCATTGGTGCAGAGTTCCTGAATAGGGCTTGTGCCCTCTCTGATTTCCTCTGAAGAAAGAATCTATTCAGCCATAGAGTACAGAGAGGGCCACTGGTGGCTGCTGTCTGCTGCATCTTTCTTTCTTCTAAGGATCACAGTCATATGTATCCTTTCTGGAAGCCTACGTGGCCCCCAGATGAGGTCACCTGTACCCCATTCTCTGAGTTTCCTTGTCCCCCTTGCATCCTTTTGATGTAGACTGATCTCTCCGTAGTCAGTCCCGTCTTCTTCACAGCCTGTGTGTGCACACGTATGTGGAAGCCCGAAGTGCATGCCAGGAGTCTTCCTCCATCACTCTTCTGCCTAACTCACTGAGGTAGGGTCTCTTCACCAATCTTAGAGCTGATATGGGCTTGTCTTGTGAGCAGTCCCACCTCCAGCCTGAGCAGGCTGGAGTTGTCAGCCTTCTCCCTCCTTCTCTCCCTCTTTCCTCCCCCACCCCTGTTAAGTATTTCTTGCTGACTTTCTCTGACTTCCTGTTTCTTGTGTTCTGTTGTGCCTAACCTATTAGTAGACTCATCCACGAAATTCTTAATTTTTGAGTCATAGAACATCATTTCAGCTTTTTTTCTTCAAAGATTCCAACTTTGATTTCCCATTGCGGAGCCTCATTCTTGTTACTTTGCATAGAGATTGCCTCGTCAGCTAAAGTTCACATCTGTATCGTTCAGATTCTCCACCTCTTGCTGGCCTTTTCCCTTCATTGTGTGCCAGATTTCTATAGCTCTTTCTATGTCTAATATTTTTTTAATGGAATCCTGGATGTTATATATCAAAGCAAAGAGGTTCTGGACAATGTCATTCTCTCCAGGCAGGGCTCTTCCTCCTCTCCTAAAACTGTTTAGGATACAAAGACAGAAGTTAAATATAAAATAAAACTGACCCCCCCCTTTTTGAGGCAGGGTCTTAGTATGCAGTTCGGGCTGCCCTAGAACTCACTCTGTAGACCAGGCTGGCCTCACACTCAGAGACCCACCTGCTTCTGCCTTCCGAGTGCTGGGATAAAGGTGTGCACCGCCACTGACTGGCTCCTCATCGTCTCTTCACTGAGAACTTGGTGGATCTTTGTCTCCTCTGCCCTTGAAGGCTGATTGCTGCTCAGCTCTCTCTGCTCCACATAGGCTGAACGCCACAGATGTGCTTCCAAGGCAAACAGGCTGGTCACCCCAGTCCCCTCCTGGACTCTCAGTGCCATCTCCTTGTGATTTCTCAAGTGTTCACTACTTTCTTCTTCCCCTGTAAGAAGCTGGGAGAAGCCCCATCCTTGGCCCTGAGAAAAAAGACTAGAGGAGAGCTAGGGAGGTGGTTCAACCCTCAGGACTTAAATCTAGATTTCCAGTACTCAGTGAAAGCCAAGGATGGGAGGAGATGTCTACAAACCAGCACTTGTGTGTGTGTGTGCGGGTGGTCACAAAGAGACAGGTAAGTCCCCAGGACTCAGGCTGTAAGTGTATGTCGCCATGCACTGTTTCTACAGGGGTACTAAGAATCCAAATTCTTACACTTGCACAGCGGGCATTTTTCCCACTGAGCCTATCTGTCTCCCTGGGCCTGATTAACTTTTTATTTTAGATTTCTTTTGAGTTTTATGTGTATGAGTGTTTTGCCTGGATGCATGTCTGTGTACCACATTTGTGTAGTATCTAGAGATGCCAGAAAAGGGCACTGGATCCCCTGGAACTGGAGTTACAGCTCAGGTCCTCTGGGAGAGCGGTCATTCCTCTTACCTTGAGTCATCTCTTCAGCTCCCCTGCACCAGCTCAGATTCTTTAATTTAGGCAGCTTCTTCAAGCTGTTACAGTGGGACCATGAGCCTGCGGTCATCTACTTGAATTTAAAACATAGAGAAAGCATGTCTCTGTATAGTCTGTTCCCATTTTTTGCGTTTAGAAGAGAACCATGCTTTAAAAACAACACCAAACAAGCCTGGCAGTGGTGGTGCACGCCTTTAGTCCCAGGACTTGGGAGACAGATCTCTGAGTTCGAGACCAGTCTGTAGAGTGAGTTCCAGGACAGCCAGGACCACACAGAGAAATCATGTCTCAGAAAAACAAAAACAAACAAACAAAAGACAACACCAAACACATGACAGCATCTACTCCATGGTGTCCCCAGAGAAGCCTTGGTGCAAGTCATTGACAGTCAGAGACAGACATGAAGAAAGAAAGCCTTTGGGGGTCAGTTTTCCTCGGCGTTTCTAAATTTCTTTTAATCAGATTGAAATGTGTTACCCAGAATTTTCCAAAATATTTTGGAATTCCAAGCTTGGTTCTTGTGAATATACTTAATGTCAGTTGGAAAGATCACATCTTGGGCTCCTGCAATGGGCTATTGCCCCACCCCCACCTGTTCAGTCATTCCAGATGAGCCTGTGCCCTTTTGAAGAATCCTCGAAGCTCCCCTGACCCCTGCCTCCCTCCCCATTGGTACTTTTAACAGGGTTAAGTTTAGGGAGGAGGGGCCACAATGAGCAGGGCAGCCTCCTGCTCCTTGTCTGGTGCTTCAGTGGTATGGACTCTGGAGCCATGTCAGCAACAGACTTGGCTTCTCATTGGCTGCACAGTTGGTGGGAAGTTATTGACCCAGGTTTCTGTTGAGCCTCCGTTTCTACTTCTGTAAAGAAGGCAAGATGCACTGTCTTTTAGGGCCTTGTTGTAGAGGACATGGGAACCTTGGGTTGGTGAGACACCTCAGCAGGTAAAGCAGTTTTCTTTCTTTCTTTCTTTCTTTCTTTCTTTCTTTCTTTCTTTCTTTCTTTCTTTCTTTTTTCTTCCTTCCTTCCTTCTTCCCTTTTTCTCTCTCTCCTTCCCTCCCTCCCTCTCTTCTTTCTTTCTTTCTTTCTTTCTTTCTTTCTTTCTTTCTTTCTTTCTTTCTTTCTTCCTTTTTTCTGTGCATGTAAGTAGGTACCAGAGCTGGAGTTACAGATGACTGTGAGTCACTAGATCTGAATTCTGGGAACCAAACTCAGGTCCTTTGTAAGGCAGTACACATGCTTAACCACTGAACCACCACTCCAGCCCCCCTCAGTGGAATTTCTGACTTTCATAGCGCCATTTCATGGAGGCCAATGCTTACTGAAGTTTACTTCTGTGCCTGCAATAAGTTTGGAGGCAGACTCAGTGGCTGTTGCTTGTTATCCCAGCACCTAGGGAGCTGAGGCAGGAGGATTATGAGATTGAGCTTAGCCAGGAATATATAGTGAGACCATGCCTGAGGCAGGGCACAGCTCCTGGCACATAGTAAGTGCTTAGTAAAGCATTTGGTATGGTATATAGGTGAATGAACGAGCTGTTCACTCTATGTGCAGAGGCTGACGGTGAAAGAGAAAGGAGCAGACAGAAGGGTCCTAAGGTGGTGCGGGAGAATTGTCTGTATTCTGTCAGTCATGTATTTTAATAAAACACTGATTGGCCAGGCAGGAAGTATAGGTGGGTCAACCAGACAGGAAGTAGAGGCGGGGCGATGAGAACAGGAACATTCTGAGAAGCAGGAAGCTCCCTCTGCCATTCCTGCACAGACCACTGGAGAGGAAAAATGTAAGCTGCCCCGTTGGAAAAGGTACTGAGCCATGTGGCTAACATAGATAAGGATAATGGGGTAACATCAGTTATAAGAGCTAATAAGTAGCCTGACCTAATGGGCCAATCAGTTTATAACCTAATGTAGACTCCGTGTGATTTTCTTTGGAACTTGCCGGTTGTGGGGTACCGGGTGGGACAGAAACCCTAACAAGCCGGCCCTCATGCTACACTAAGGGCTGGCTGGGTCCGGCAGTCTGTGGTCCTGGACCTAGTCCTGCAGACAGGGAGAAATCAGCAGGGACATAGCAAGATCCCTTTCTTCTTGTTCAACTGTCCCGAGCACCATGACAGGAAAGAAGGATGTAAGGCCACAGCTAGAAAGATCTCAGTCCCCAGGACAGCGCTCCAGCTGGGCTGGATCCTGTGGTGTGATGTTGTCGGATGCCTGCAGTGCTTCTCATGGCCACACCCACCTGCCCTGCCAAGCTTCAAGGAAATGGAGACAAACAAGGCAAAGTCAAGCCTGGAGGAAGTGAGGAGGAAGCCCAAGCCTTCTGTCTAAGCTGTGAGGTCTAGAAGAGGCCTCCATGATGCCCTGGGTGGCACACATGCCAGATACAGAGTGCAGGGACAGGCATCACTGTGGGATGCTTGCAGGAGGGTAAGAGGTTTAAAGAGAACAATGAGTTGATTGTGTGCCAACAGGCTGTGAGAAGCCTGTCCCCCTCCCCCATCAGGGCTCATAGTAGCATACATGGATAACACCTAAAACCTATGGGAGAGGGATTGAGATAGCCCAGCTGGTAAAGTGCATGCTGCACGAAGACCCGAGTCTTGTTCCTATGCACAAGCTGGTCACAGTGGTGTGTGTCTATTACATCAGCCCCAGGAAGTGAGGAAGGAAACCAGTCCCTGGGGCTTGCTGATCAGTTGCCTAGCCAAATCAGCCACCTCTTGGCTCAATGAGAGACCCCGTCTCAAAAAAAAAAAAAAATTAGGTGTATGGAGGCGGTGGTAGCAGGAGAAATGGCTCAGGGGTTAAGAGCAGTGCCCTAGATTAGGATTCAGATTCAGTTCCCAGCATACACATGGTGACTCGCAATCAGTCATAAAATCCTGTACCCTCTTCTGGTTTCTGAGGCCACCAGAAAGGCATGTAGTGCACAGATATACATGCACGGATAATATCTATGCACATAAAGTAAAATAATAGTATTTTAAGAAAGCCAAGATGCCGAGGCCTCTCTCCAAGATGTTGCTGTATTTCTGTCTCAGGTGCCTCGTTCATCTACCTCTGCCCGTGGACCTTTTCATATTCTTCGCTTCCAGGTTCCGAGCTCTTTGCCCATCACCTCCTCGACCATCATCACAGCCAGCTCTTAGCAATCTGGTCCCAAGAGCCTGATTAAAAACTTCACTCACACTGTCTTCTGGAACCCTCCCAACGCTAACAGGCAGATGATGCCATTGTGTTTTTTTAATGAAGAAGCCACAGTAGCTCAGGGAAAGCAAGTGGCTTGCACAGTTATTCAGCCAGTGGGAAGAAAGAGGTTGCATCCAAGTGCAGGCCTGTCAGAGCAAAGCTTGCTCTTAACCACCGTAACACATGACAGCCAAGAGAAAGTGGCCATGGCCTCCAACACTGTCTCTAGCCACTCACCCCCGATCCTTGGCCTTTAGGATCCTACCCAGGAGGCCAGGAGAGAACCTTTTTATTTTTTTATTTTCATTACTGTATGTATATGATGTGTGTACCGGAGTGTGGTGCAGGCCTACCATGGCATGTGTGTGGAAGCCCAGAAGACAACTTTCAGTTCTGTCCTTCCGTCATGGATTCCAGGGATCAAGTTCAAGTTGTCAGGTTTGCACAGCAAGTGTCTTATCTGCTGAGTCATCTTTCGGACCATCACAAGCAAACTTTTCTCAGGGTCCTCCGAGGAACACTCACTTCCTGCAGGGTGCACTTCTCAGGATCCCCACAGTTCTCCCTAGCTCCATCTCCTCCTGCTTTCCAGGGCCCGGCACAGAGCTGGTGTGTGTGTGTGTATGTGTGTGTGTGTGTGTGTGTGTGTTTGTGTGTGTGTGTTTGTGTGTGTGTGTGCATGTTTGTCTAACAGGGTGCACTTCTCAGGATCCCCACAGTTCTCCCTAGCTCCATCTCCTCCTGCTTTCCAGGGCCCAGCACAGAGCTGGGGTGTATGTGTGTCTCTGTGTGTGTGTGTTCATCTTTGTCTAATGAGTGAATCCAGTCCAGTGTGAGTGGATCTGGAAGCAGACCTGGAGTGGAGGGATTCAAATGAGTACTGACTTGGTGACTTAATAAGATTATGCTCCCAGCCCAGTCTCTTCACCTTTTTTGACCGTCTGTTTTCTCATCCGTAGGTTGGGGGCCATGAAGCAATGAGAGATGGAAAGACCAGTTAATTCTGTAGTTAGTCATGAGGTGGGGTGAGGGTGTTTCAAGCCCAGGTCCAGGGACAAGGGCTTTGGCCCTGCCCCTTACTCTGCCAAGCCACAACTATCACAACTATTACAGCCACAACTATCACAGTGTCTCCTGAAACATAAGACAATAATACAAAAGGTCATGGAGTTTCTTCAGAGAACACTCTAGCAGAATCCCCTGCCCCCCACTGGCAGTTCAGCTGATCTGAACATTGTGAGCGCCTCAGGGGTTCCTCCATTTCTGCAGCTGGAATCTATGAGAAAACTCCAGGCCTTTAATTGGAACCATGTGTCCTTCCAGCAAACAGCAGGTGGCTGGGCCAATGGAGAAAGGTGAGCATCAGAACAGTATGTGTCCTTTGACCTGTTCATCCGACTTCTGGGAATCAGTCCTAAAGAAATAACTCCAAATATGGGAAGGCTTATGAACAGATAAGACTCCTTGCAGTATTTCTCATGACAGCAGGGGAGAAGGCACTGAGGTGGGGGAGGGATGCTGCCCCACCTGGCGTGGTTGGTGCCTCGAGTGGGAGTGGCCAGCGAGCGCCAAGGCGACACGGGAGAGTCGGTGGAAAGAGTTCAAGTTCAGAACCGTGTACCCCGTGATGAGCTATGGAAGCCACATCAAATACCAGAATGAGCTCGCTGCAGCTCCAGTTATGTCAAGAGGGAGGCATTGTGGGAGATCTTTGTTTCGCTTTCTCCAAGAAAGCTTTGTTTTCTGCAATGTGGTTCTGGTTAAAAGTGTATTGTAAATAAAGAGCCATTAAGAGCAAAGAAGGAACGACTAGTTTTCTGAGAAAGAGAGAGAGAGAGAGGGAGAGAGAGGGGGGGAGAGAGAGGTTTTTAAGTTGGTGAAAAACAGTTTTTGTAGACTCTCTGACCCGCTTTAAATTTCTTTTTCTTTCTGCAGACAATGGAAGCCCATCCTGGCTGATGCTAATAAGTAGAACTTGTTCCAGAGAAAAGTACTCAGGGAAGCAAGATAGACCAGTTCCGCCTTCCTAACCTGGCTGTGTTTCCTTCCAGGTTCAGTATCCCCAACCCCCGTGTGTGTGTGTGTGTGTGTGTGTGTGTGTGTGTGTGTGTGTGTGTGTGCTTGTGTGAGTGCGTGTGTGCGTTCTTGTGGCATCAAGACTGATGTTGGTGCCTTCCTCCATTGCTCTCCATTTTGTCTTCTGAGACCAGGTCTTTCTCGATGAGCCTGGAGCTCATCAGTTGGCTGAACTGGCCCTCTAGCTGGCCCCAGGGATCCTCTGCCCCCACCCTCCCAGTGCTAGGCTTGCAGAAGGCCACATTGCACCTAGCTTTTATGGGGATGCTTTGGGTCCTCATGTTTGCCTGGCAAGCACTTAGCTGCCTGAGTCATCTCCTCAGTCCCAATATTCATACTTATTTTAGCAAAGGCAGCGTACACACAATCTTAACTTTTGCTTGATTTTTATTATATTTAGATAAGTTTATTTCAGCAGCTTTCCTGTTTACAAACGTGAAGAGCTTTACCATATTTCAAGTGGGGAATGTTGTATTTATGTGACCGTTCCTGTAGGACATATTTCCTTATATTTCTTCTTGTGATTATGTTTCTCTAAGTCTCATGGTGATAAATGTTTGTACATAAAGCTCCTGTAGTTGCCCACAATAGACGTGTAAAATCATACAACTTTGATTTATATCAGCAATAACAAATTAAAAAACATGGAAAAAATATTCCACTCAGAATGGCAATGGCTTATAAATTCTTAGTACTAGAATAGTGAGGATAGAGGTGTGAGTTCAGAGCCACAGTTGGATAGATGCTTAGTATGCACAACCCCTAGTGCCAAAGTGAGGATGGCGGTGGTAGTGATGGTGATGGTGATTATGGTAATGGTGATGATGAGCATGGTGATGGTGGTGATGATGGTGATGATGATTGTGGTGATGGTGATGATGACTGTGATGATGGTGATGTTGATGATGGTGATGATGGTGATTGTGGTGATGGTGATGAAGCTCCCACACACAGATGAACCTGGAGGACACTACATGCAGTGAAATAAAACACCCTCAGAAAGAAAAATATCTTGTATCTTGTAGGTCGTTTAAAAATTACTGAACACTTAGGAACAGAATGAATGAAGTATACCAGGCCCAGGAGACAGGCAAGGAAGTGAGGGGATTTAGGGCAAAGGTTTCCAAGTTACAGACTCAGGATTAATAAGTTCAGAGCTTTCTATGGTGGAAGTTTTGCTAGAGAGTACATTTCAGACACTCTAGCTATCAAGTAGCTAGTTAGGTATTATCAGACTTGGAGGACTGGGGCCCTTGCTTTGTTATGAACAGCAAAACAAAGATTGGGAGAATAAGGCCTAAGTCATATCTCTGACCATGGAAGGACAAGTGACATCCTGGCTTGCCCAGAATCATTAACTGAACTCTACAGCTGAAGGCTTTCTGATAAACAGAAAAGATATGTCAATTCAAGTCCAATGTGGTGGTGCATGCCTTTAACCCCAGTTCTCGGGTGGCAGGGCCAGGCAGATCTCCGTGAGGTTGAAACCAGCCTGGTCTACGAAGTGAGTTCCAAGACAGCCAGGGCTGCACAGGGAAATCCTGTCTTGAAAAACAAAACAAAACCCCAAAACAAGGCAAAGAAAAGTCAATTCAAATGGGCCTGTCAATCATCAGAACAGGACAAAATCCCTCAGGAAAAACTGCCAGTCCTGGAGAGTTCAGATAAATCAGAATTTATCAGTTCTGATAAATTTTTAAAATAAACATAGAGATGAGCCTTCACACGGTTCGTGTTGAGAAAAAGATAAACGTAAGTGACAGAAGGAAAACTAAAACCCAGGAGGTGCGAAGGAGAGAGGAGGGGCCACACAGCGGGGCTGAGGAACTGGTCTCTGTATTCTTGGCATACCTGCTGATCTAGGCTGATGTCTGACTTTGCAAGTTCATAAACCACTTCCCTTTTGCCACTCTGACTCTCTCACCTCTTATGACGAAGTGAGTCCTGGACGGCTGATGACGAAGTGAGTCGTGGACAACTGGTCAGCTCCAGAACGCCACATGGCTCTTCCTCCTGAGAGCCAGGATCACAGATGCCTGAGGCTGTGCCTGGCTTTTTATGTGGGTCCTGGGATCTGAACTCAGAGTCTCATGTTTACATGGCAAATGCTTCACCAACAGAGTGCTCCCAGGCCTTCCATGCCTCTTCTTGTAAAGACCTCAGTCTGAACCCAAGGGGACCCTCTGCATGCAGCCACCTCTATGGCCTTGTCTCCTACACAACCACCTGAGATCCTAGGGCTAGGATATCAGCATGTGAATTTAGGGAGACACATTCCCGTTCTCCACCCTGAACAATCACATGGCACTGTGCCGGTTGAGCCCTATGGTAGATGAGAGCACAGGTCCATCCTGCCAGGGGTGTATGTGAACCCCAATCTGTAGAACTAGCAGCCACTTTGGGAATGCTGCCTCCCTTCCTGTGAGATCCGGGAGGCACCCTCCTTCTAGCTTGCTGTGTTAAGAGAGGTGGGATCAAAGGCCTGGCTTGTGCTGGAATTGAACACATGGAATCCTCAGACAGATGTGTAAGACGGGCCAGGCAGGGAGCTAGGCGTGCAAACACCATTGCCAAATCCTGTAACTGGAGACTGCTCATTTGTTTCCCGGCCACCTAGACCCAAATGATCACACAAAAATTATATTTATTACAATACTGTTTGGCTGATGTCTCAGGCGTATTTCTAACTAGCTCTTACATCTTAAATCAACCAATTTCTATTATTTTTTATTTTACCATGAGGCTTGTGGTTTGTTACTTCTTGCTTCTTGGGCAGCTATATGGCATCTGCCTCCTTTGGCAGCTATATGGCATCTTCTTGACTCTGCCTATTCTCTATATCTCTGTTCGTATTTCCTGCCTGGCTTTACTCTGCTAATCCATTGGCCGAAACAGCTTTACTTATCAATCAATAAACGCAGCACATATACAGAAGGACATCCCACATCAGAATCCTAATGCCGGTTCATCACTCCTACTAATCCTTTCTGTGGAGCCCCCTGACTCTGGTCACCGGCCCATGCTGAAACCCTCACCCACTATTTATTCCCAACACTCCCACACCTGCCTGCATGCAGCCTGCTCCTCACTAGTCCGGGTTGTGTTCTCCTCTCTGAGGCCTTTTCCTCTGTGCCCTGAACTTGCTTCCTTCCTGTTTGTGTCAGACCCAGGGGTGGGTCACCTCCTCCAAGAAGCTTTCTCTGATTACTTGATGCTTCCTCAGACCCTGGGGTTTGCCCAGTGGCCTAGGGTTGTCGTTGGATGTGGAGAAGCTTACAAAATCAAGGAGCAGCTGGTCGGTGGTGCCCCACGCCTTTAATCCCAGCACTCGGGAGGCAGAGGCAGGCAGATCTCTGTGAGTTTGAGGCCAGCCTGGTCTACAAGAGCTAGTTCCAGGACAGGCTCCAAGCTACAGAGAAACTCTGTCTCAAAAAACCAAACCAAATCAAACCAACCAAACAACAACAACAACAACGACAAAAAACAAAACAAAACAAGGAGTGTGTTTGTGTTACACAGCAGCCCACTGAGAACTGTCACTCCAGGACTCTGTCCCCACCATCCCAGACTCCAGACCTTCTCACCATAAGGAATGTGGCCCTTGGGAGAGCCTTGGGTGAGGCTGCAATGTGAGGAGGCACATGGGGTGGGCTCTGTGGCAGGAGCATCTGCTGGCACTATTCATGTTTTGCATATATGGTGTCATTCATTGCTTTCTGCAGCCCACCCAAGGTCACCCTATCCTCTGAATTTCTCATCCTGGTCACATGACTGCCAATGACCATCCCAAGAAGAAAAGGTCCCTAAAGAAGGAGAGACTAAAAACGCCATGAGGGATCATGTGCCCAGGCTTCCTCCAAGCCTGCAAGGTAGCAGTGGCCCAGCAACAATCCTGGGGACTGGGGTCTCTCAATGCCTCATGTAAAGGGCAGAGTAGACCACTGGTCCTAGAAGTAGGTGTAGTGTCACCCTGGACTCCCATTGAAGGCTGAGTTTTCCTTAACTTGTGGCAGCACCAGGGTATTCAAGCCTCCACAAGGACTTCTGAGTATAGCAGAAGAGGCAGACTTCTCTTCTTCTGGTTCTCTCCAGGAACCCATGGGCTAACGGGCACAAAAGTCAACCCACTTAGGGAGAAACAAAGGAACATGAAGGGGATTGGAGGCTTGGGGTTTGGGAGGAGTTGGGTCAGGGTAGGGGACAATCAGGCCCAGCATGGGAAACAGGAAGACCTCTCCGAGGTACATCTTGACTGAGGCATGAAGCAAGAAGCCAGCTGCTTAAATGTAAGGCCATGGATCCTTTGAAGCTCCTTTGAAGAGGGCTTAGAAAGCAGATGGAAGCCAACAGTCGAATTGCACCCGAGGTTCCCTGCCTGGGAAGGGCTTCCGCCTGCTTCTGTAGCGGCAGAAAGCAAGGGCAGGGCTTAGGTGCTCCCGGAGCTGTGCAAAGGCCATGGGGCCACGAAGGAGGTGTGAGGGATGTGAGGCTGAGGTGTGAGGGGTGGACCGAGGTCAGAAAACCATGAGACGGGCAGGCACGATTTCATCTACAGAAATTCCAGGCAGCCGTGCTCCAGAGCCTGGCAGCTTGGAGCCATTCATCTTGTGGGAGGAAGAGTTCGGGACAGCCTACCAGCGCCAGCTATGATCTCTCAAGCAGATGAAGAGCTGTTTGCTATCAGGAAAACCATCTGTTAATCTGGCTCTGGCAATGAGACAAAGCCGGACTGTCACACAGGCCATAACGAATGACTTCCTGCTAGGAGTGGGTTGTATGATGGTATGGGTGTGTGTCATCTTGTCTAGGACCCAGGGTCAGAGGTCCCTGCTCTCACTCTCCACATGGAACTTCTCTGAAGATCAGCCTAATTTTCTTTTCCTTATTTTTTTTTCTTCTGTGTAGCTCTGGCCGTTTTGGAACTTGTAGTAGATCAGGCTGGCCTCGGACTCAGAGATCTATCTGTCTCTGCCTCCTGAGCACTGGGATTGAAGGTGTTTGCCACCATTGGCTGGCTCAGTCTCATTTTTTTAATTCTTAATTTTTTATTTTTATTTTTTTGTTTTTGCAAAGTCCAACCCAACATGTGACTTGTGAAGTTTTGTTGTTGCAAATACTTGTGACTCCCAGTAACATGGGGTCCTTCTTTGGACTGAAAACAAGAACCAAAGAAACCCCCACAATTTAATCTTTTTTTCCTTTTGGTTGCCAAGAAATTCAGGGTCAAGTTGAGATACAATAATTATATCTCACTAGGCTCACTAGGTTTCTGGCATAATTGTTAGTTCAATCTAACTATGTGTGCCACAAAGGCTATTGATGGACATTGCATTTTTTTAGATTTTTGTTGTTATAACTGATTCTTCCATTGTAACAACTGAATAAAAGGAAGTAAGTCCCACAGGGGGATACAAATGGCTCATAGCACAAGAAAAATGATTGGTACTTTCTGAACATGGAAATTAGGCTGGGTTTTTGTTTGTTTACTTGTTTTTGCTGGTGAAAATATCCTGCATGAAGAAATGCTAGCTCACACTGACTGGGAGGCAGAGACTCCACTTCTGAGTCCTTTTGACTGAATGTGAAATCCTCCCTCCCTGCCTATCCAGGGCACCCATGCCAGGGACAACAGAGACAGCCCAGCCTAGAGCACAGATCTCATGCTGCCAGAGTTTCTAACCAGGTAGAATCTGAACCTCCCACGACAAGAGAGCGGCCACTAGCTGTATCCATAGCATTCACAGAGTGTGTTCAGTAGCTGTACAGAAAAGAGCCTCACCCAGATGGGAACACGTCTCTGCACTGCTGTTTGGTAGAAAACAGGCGCCCAGATGCCAAAAGGAACTCGAACCAGGAGTCAGAGGACATGGAGTCCCATCCCAGTGACGCCACCTTCCAGTCTGAGATGGGAGAGTCGTCAGCTGTAGGACAAAGCTACTCCCTGCATCTCCTACATCCCCGTGGGCCGAGGTCAAGGCCTGCACTGCATGCCTGCATATAGTCAGAGAACATGGAACTTGAAATGCTAATCTAAACGACAGAGAGCATGCTCCAGTGACAGTGTATACCGAGGGGTGGCGGTGTGACGGGGCTGTGACTGCTGTGGTGAGCTCTCATCCTGTTCGAGGGTTTGGAGACTAGGGTACATTTTTAACAGGAGGTGAGGGAGATTATATAATCTCTGCAACAGTGATCTTTGGCCACAAATATCAGTCCCAAGGGTGGTATCAGTCCAACGCTGCACAGGGTATTGTTATAGACATCCTCACAGAAGTTTTTCTGGGCAAGGCTAGGGTGGCCTTTGTGCCAGGCTGAGGTTTTGGCGGCACCTCCTGGGATGGATGGTTCCTGCTACTGGGCAGTCATGTGTGAGAGCCCCTTCCTCATTCATGCCCTCCTGTTGATTAGGACTGACAGGAGTGACTCCATGTGGACATGGAGGCTTCCTCTTCCTTCTCTTCTTCCTCTTCCTGTTCTACTTCCACTTCCTTCTCTTCCTTTTCTTCTCCTCTTTGTATTTCATTTCCTCCTTCTCTTCTTTCTCTCCTCCTCCTGCCATCCCAACTTTTTTTTTTTTGAGGTAGAGCCTCACTATGTCTTCCAGGCTGTCCTCCCATTCACAATCTTTCTGCCCTTGCCTCCAAAGTGCTGGGATCCCATGTGTGGGCCATCCTCAAGGTTGCTCGCTATGGATACAGGGCAACCGATGCTTTGCATTTTGTGGAGGCTGTGAGAATGCCTGGGTCTTTGGATAGACAGATTTCCCCTCCCCCCCCACACCAACATCTGTCTAAAGCTCAGGCCTTCAGTCTTTCCAAGGACATCTGAGAACTGGGGTCTACCTAGAATGGAATAAGGAACCCGAAGTCACATAGGATTTGGGGACTGTGGTTTTCCGGAAACCAGTCTGATTCAGATCATTTTGTGAACAGGATACTGCGTCTGGGGCCAGGCCAGAGCAGGAGAGTTGGACAGTGGGGACGAGGTAGGGATTGACTCTGTGCTGCTGTGCAGTCGGGGCCTTTGCTGCTGCCACTGTCCCATGACTGATAGCAAGTGAACCACAGTGTCCTAGGCAGGGACCCTGTCACAGGAGTTTTGTATTCTCAACTGATTCAAGCCCTATCACTGTTAGTCTTCTGCTGCCACTTTAAGAACTAACCACGCCCACCCAGCCACTTCTGACCTCCCCCTTCGCCATCTTTCTCTCTCTCTTGTGTGGTTGTCTCCTGTCATGTGCACACGTTTCTCTCTGTCTCTGTGTCTTTATGTCTTTATATTTGTCTATCTCTGTTTCTCTGTTTTTCTATTTCTTTTTAAGTAATAAATGTTTACCCTTATGTTTATTTACTATGTCTTGTGAGCCTTTTATCCGCCATAACCGCCCGCCTGACTCCCCCGGCCGCATGGCGTTGCAGGGACTCATGGCCATCCTTGCCGGACTCCGCCAGCCGCCCGGGACATCCCATCATCATATGCTTTTTAAAAGAACAAAAATCACCACATTAAACAGATGAGGACTGCAGACAGATTTTTCACTGGGACAGTCAGTTCCCCAATAATGACATGGAGACTTATTATTAATCATGAAGGCTTGGCCTATAGCTTAAGCTTGTTTCTCACTAGCTCTTATGACTTAAATTAACCTTTACTTTCTGCCTAATGGCCTTATTACCTCATCTCCATACTGCCCATCCTGCTTGCTCTGCATCTCCTGACATCTCCACCTTCTTCTTCCTAGCATCCTCTCTGTCCCCCAAACCCTGCTTAGCTATTGGCCGTTTAGTTTTATATTAAACCCTTCTTATAGTGTAAAGGGATATTCCACAACAGAGGACACAACGCACCAAGTGGATGAGTGATTCACAGAGGCTCACAGAGCCAGGAAGTGGCCTAGCCTGGATTGGACTTGGGTGTTCTAACACAGAGCCATCCATTCCCTTCACTCTTGGTCACCACCTCTAGCTCATCTTGGGGTTTCAGCCTGGCACCTGTTTCCCTGACATCAGCTGACTGGCTTTCCAAGCCACTAGGCAAGTGACAAGAAGATCTGGAAAAGCTGTGTGGATGAGCTTGGGGCAAGCACCTAAAAAATGAGAGAAGATGAGAATAAGAGCGAATGGCAGAGCCCGGTGAGGTCTGAGCACAGACCCGGGTCTCCTGCCTCCCCTCAGCCACCTTCTCTTGTCCTCCAAACTCTGCAACAACAACCAAATTCCTAACAAAGTACTAAGGAGTCTCCAACCTGCTCACAGCTCAGGGGCCCCTCCTTCCCGGCACCTGCACAAGTTCAGGCCTCCTGAACCACATGAAGAAAACCACTCCACCATCTTTTCCCATACCAAAGCCTCTGAGCCTTTGCAGAGGCTGTTCCTTCCCTCGCTCTCTCCGTTTCTTTCTTGTTATGAGGTGGTCTCACATGTCTAAGACTCTATTCTTGACCTCACTATGTAGCTGGGGGGGGAAGTGACCTTGAACTTCTGATTTTCCCCTTTAGACCTCCTCACTGCTGGGACTGCAGGTGTGCAGCAGTGTATCTGTTTAATGTTCACTGTTGGGGCTCAAACCCAGGGCTTTGTGAATGTTGGGCAAGCATTCTGCCAACGGAGCCACACTTGAGCCTGCCTCACTTCTGGGAGGCCTCCTGAACCAAGGGTCAGCCAGCAGGCCCTTTCCTGGTCTCTCTGCAAACCTCCAGCATTAGACATCTTTTGAGATAAGGTCTCATTCAGAGATAGCTGGACACAGTGGTGCCCGAGTATAGACAGATGTAAACTACTTAGGAGGCTGAGGAAGGAGGTCACTGGAACCCAGGAAGTCAAGGCTAGCCTGGGCAACACAGCATGACACCCCCCTTCAAACTCAAACAGAAGGACATATTTCATAATTGAACGGCCTGGTACGTTTACACGTATTGCCTTAATTAAACCACTCCTAAGCTGCTCCCTTCAGACACTGCCCACCCCAGGAGCACCAGGACACTTCCTTACTGTTGACCTCCCCTGTCCTTCCCACACACAGAACTATATAGTAAAAGTTCTTCTGTGACTGGTCCCACAGAAAAAAAAAAGTTCGTCAGGGTTGAATGTCCTAGTGTGTGACTACTCCCCACATACTTATTCACTGTGGCAGATGTTGAGTGGCTCTCACTGGACCCTACAAACACTATCTAGCTCACGTCTCTGTGTGCAGACAGGCACGTTTATTCCTGCAAAGCCTAATCCCAGGACTGAATTGCTGGTCCCACACAATCAGCTGAACGGTGTCCTAAGGGCTTCCGAATTTACTTGTACTGGGTTTGTTTCTATTTTAAGCTTTTTGTTTGCTAGTTTTTCCGAGACAGGGTTTGTCTCTATCGCCTTGGCTGTCCTGGAACTCGATTGTAGGCCAGACTCAGAGATCTACCTGCCTCTGCCTCTCGAGTACCCCACACCCGGTTAAAAGTCCAATTTTTTGGCATTGTTTTTATTTATTTTATGTGAGTGCTGGAAATTCGAATTCAGGTCCTTCTGTCTTCATAGGAAATACCTTTACCCACTGAGCCATCTTCACAGATTCTTATTTTATTTTTAAATAAAAATAAAAATAATCTATCTGTGAGTCTTCTAAACTGACTGGTGGCCGCCATGCATTCTACACAAACTGGCTTCTGCTGGTTCGGCCTATGGTTGCTTGCCCTCCTGACCTGTCAGGTCAAACTCTTTTCCAAGAGACCCTAACGGCTGTGGGGAGTCCAGCATATACCCCTGGTGTTGGGAGTCTGTTTGACCTGACTGGCAATCCTGGCGTGCCGGTTCGATCCCAGCCGCTGGTGCCAACCCCAGACTTGCCGATTCCCTGGTTTTCGCGCGGCTAGAAAGGAGCCCTGGAAGGGTGCGAGAGCTGGCAAAGAGGAATTGCTGAGGGGCCTGGGATGCTTAAAGCCGAGCTCCGCAGGGTCTGTGTGCTCGGCAAGCCTCCTTTGGGGGACAGATGGGATGTGGATCGAGCGTGGGGCGCCGCGCCTAGGTGGGTGGCGGGGCACGTCTCACTGCGAGGCGCTCCGCGTGCGTCCCTGCAGGAGAGCCTGGGTAGCTGTGCACCCCCCGTCGCGCAGTGCCGGAGGGAGGGTCCCCGCGGGCCCCGCCCCCGCCGCGCCTCCTCCGGGCGGGATAATTGAACGCGGCGCGCAGGAGCCTCGCGTTGGCTGCTCAGGCCCGGCCAGAGCGTGCAGCCCCTGCCCGCCGCGCCTTTTGTCCGCCGCCCGAATTCGCCGACCCCATGGAGCGCCCCGTCCCGCTGCCGCTGCTGCTGCTCAGCAGCTTCTCGCTGCTGGCGGCCCGAGGTAGGGGCGCCCCGGGCCCAAGGCCCCTCCCCCAGATCCCCATCAGGGCCCCGCGCTCCCTGGAAGTTTGCAGCTGTCGGTGCTCCGAAGCGCGTGCGCTGCGTTTCGCTGCACTCCGGCGGTCATTGCATGGCCCCCAGAGCTGCGTGGAATCCAGACCCGCAACCTCCTCTGCCCAACCACACTTCCGGCTTGGCCCCAATGCTCTCCTCTAAAACAAGGGGGACTTGTTTTAAATTTCTTCATCTTCCAAACAGATCCATCAGCCGGCTCTCGCAGCCACATTCTCTGCTGGTGGAGACAGCTAGAAGACCGCCCGCAGGGCCATGGGGGTGGGAAGCACTCTGCCCTGGAAGCAGTTTTTGTGCGTCTTTTCCACCGCCTCCAGCCCCTACCCTCGGATGGGGGATGTTGCACCCATCCTGCTCCTAAGCAAACAGACAGGAAGGCAGGAGCAGTAAGTTCAGGGATGGGGGCGGAAAGAAAAGAGAAAATAGAGGACAGCGGAAGGTTTTGACCACCTCCTCCCTGCTGGGCCACAGGAGTATCCTCCAGCAGTTTGGTGGCCCAGAACCACTTCCCCCAATCCAGAACCTTAGAGTGGACTAGAGTCCGCCCAGACTGTGCTTTTCTCAGTCCATAATCCTCCAGGCCCTGGGGGCAGGCACTTCACCTTTACATCGGAAAAGCTTAGCGCTTCCAATCTGTACCTTTAACCTCTGTGACTCCGGGGCCACCAGCCAAGCCTGGCCTTCCTGAGTCTTTGTTTCTGCAGGGGCCCAGCTCCAAACCACCCTTGCAATCTCCACGGGTTAGTTTAGCTTCTTTTGAATTCTCTGATAGCAACCCTCCTGGTCAAAAGGTCAGGGGTTGGAGATAAGTGCTAGCTGGAGTTTTAGGGAGAGGCACAGGGAAGGGAGAAGGAGCTGGCTGGTTCTGCATCCTGGCGTTCTGGCTGTTCTGGGCACTGGCTACAGCCTTGGCACATCTTGGGTCCCTTCTCAGGGTAGGAGACAGGGTGGGTAGGCTCTTAGCCCACTCTTCATGCCAAGAGCTCTGCAGCCCCTCAGAGCTTATGGGGACTTCTCTTCTTGGAGGAGGCTGTGTGCTTGGACCAGAGATGGTGAGGTGGTTGTGGGCCAGAGAAGGCATTTGAGTCAATGCCAGGGAGACTGAAAACCAGAGAGGATTTTGATTTACAGGGGTGGAAGGGGTGGGGGGGACACCTTGTTGGAAGTGGCAGGGACCTCTGATACCCACATATTGCACAGATAAGGAAACAGGTGGAGAGATGTGGGGCCCAAGGCCTCCGTGGCAGTTCTTTCCTGCCTACTCTTGGGGAAGTGTTTTTACCTGCCCGTGGGTGCTCACGATTGTGTGTGAGCACCCACGCTTGCTAACCTGAGTCTCTCAATGCTGCAAACATTATTCATCCTTCATAGAAAAGCTTCGACCTGAAGCCAGCCAGAAGAGAACGTCTCGGGACCCGTTTTGTTTCTTGTTGGGGGCGCTGCCTTGAGTTTGGTCAGGTCGGTTTAGTGTGGTCTTGGGAAAGGGTTAGGAAGTGCTTGGCTCCTTCCTGTAGCTTCCTGTAGCCCTGTAAGGTCAGGTGACCCTGCACTCAGGCCCCAGAGAGCTGTAGGGTTGGCAAGAAAGCTGTTATCTAATAAAGACCTTGGAGAAGACAGACAGACAGTGTACCCTGTTGCTAAGCCGCTGCCATTCATTTTGCCACCAATGGTTTATGTGGCCACCTATATACAGCGGGTGCCTGGTCTTTCCTGCACGGTTGTCCTGTGACTGATCTGTCCTGTTGGGCTTGGCTGCTTCTGGGCCAGCTGAGGGTGTGGGGAGGGGGAGGTGTTGGGGAAAACAGTTGTGTTTTCTCCAAGGCTTTCTTGGCCTCTGGCTCCAGCCCGCAGTTTCCGACTGATTAAAAGAAAGTCCTATTGGGAGGGAGAACAAAGGCAGAGAGCACTTGGCAGAAACATGTGGCTGTGAGCTGAGCTCCTGGAAGTTTCCCAGTCAGGAGGTGGAGACTAGAGGCCGGAAGAAGGAAGATGAGACTGGGGGCTGGGGGACCCTGGAGCAGTACTGAGACCTCCAGCGCTGCCTTGGACTTCCTAACTCTGAGCTGCATGCTCACCCCCACCCTCTCATAGTGCTGCGGAGGGCAGGAGGAGTCAAGAACCCAGCTATTTAGCACACTCATCAGAATACTTGGGTACCTATTGCTTTGGAAACCAGTTTTCCCATCTACAGAAGAATCCAGTGGGATGGCTGGGTGGTTCCCTGTTTGTGAACCGAGATAACAAACTCCTGCTTGTGAGGTTGCTGGAAGGGTTAAGGAAAAGAACCTGGTACTACGTAGCATCAGATTTGCCGTTGTCTTTCATGTTCATGCTTCGAAAGTTCTGTTGATATTGAACTTCAAGCCCTTCCTGAAGAAGGCCCAACAAAGCCCCAGACTGCAGCCCTCACAGCCAGCCCTGGTGGTGAAGGTCAGCAGAGGCATTCGCCAGATAGCTGCCTAGGGACAGCTCAGCGCCAGACACTGAGTTTTCCCAGATGTGGCAGGGGATGAGACAAACTCAGCCCTTTCCCTTCATGTGGTTCAGAGCTTCCAGGAGATCCAGATAGATGAGCCAAGCCCTACAGGCAGAGTCAGGGGAGACTTTCTGGAAGAGGCATCGTGCAACTGTGAAAGAGAATTTGTCTCACCATTCACTGGAAGGTGTGGGTTGGGCTGGGAGGAAAGTGTGTATTTCCAGGCAGAATGAAGGGTCTAAGCAAAGTCCTGCCAGAAAAAGAAACCATGAGTATCTTAGTTACTTTTCAAATGCCTTGACAAAACACCACAGCCAGGGAAAATTATAGAAGAAAGCATTTAATTTGGGGATCATGGTTCCAGAAGGTTAGAGTTGGTGGTCATGGTAGGGAGCATGCCTAGCACCAGTGAGAACTTGCATCTGATCCACAAACGTGTGTGTGTGTGTGTGTGTGTGTGTGTGTGTGTGTGAGAGAGAGAGAGAGAGAGAGAGAGAGAGAGAGAGAGAGAGAGAAGGCAAGTGAGCAGACTAAGTGGGAATGATGAAAATGATGTGGGCTTTGAAAACCTCCACTGCTCACTCCTAATGACACGCCTCCAACAAGGTCACACCCCCTAATCCTCCCCAAACCAGTCCACCAACTGAGGGCCAAGCATTCAAATATATGAGCCTGTGGGAGCCATTCTCATTCATTTCACCACAATGAGATACCCAGGAACTTACAGAGGCTCTGCCCTACCCTTGTGCCTGGGGAAGCCTCCTACTTATAACTCCCTGAAGGCGCAGCAACCTAAGCAAAGGGCACAGGGGACGGGCAGCCCTGCAGATAACACTTTGGGGAATTAGTTCTCAAAGGGCACATGAGTTTCTACCAATGCACTTTAGTCTTTCAGGTTTATTTATTTTTTACATTTTATGTGTGCGAGTGTTTTGCCTGCATGCATGTACACCATGTGTGTGCAGTGCTTGCACTGAGGAGTCCAGAAGAGGGCGCCAAATCCTCTGGAACTGGTGTTACATTTGAACAATTGTGAGCTGCCATATGGAGCTGGGACCTGAACCCAGGTCCTGGGCAAGAGCAGCCAGTGCTTTTAACCTCTAAGTCATCTTCCCGGCTGTACCTGCCCCCCCCCCAGTACATTTTATCCAACAAAATATTTGACTTTTGTGAAATATCAGATCATAACAATTTGATTAAAAGCTGCTTAGACGTACCTGGTGTGCGTCCAGTTTCTTTGAAATGATCTCAGCTGTGGCTGTGTAACAAAATAGGGTGGGAGGAAAGGAACCTTTCCCAGTGTGTGGGTAAGGCATCTGCCCCACTCAGGGCAAGCTGGCTAAGCCTCACCTCCTTCCAAGGCTGGGTCAGGGATGGAGCAGGTGCTTGGCATACTCCAGTGGTCTGTATGTGTCCAGGACTTAGACACCGGGGCTCCAACCCCAGCAGGAAGCTGGTCTCAGTTCTGAGAGTGGTTCCAGAGGGAAGGTGATCCAAGCCTGTATTTCCAAGTCAGCCTCCTTCCCTCTAGCTACTACGGTTCCAGTGGCCGTTAGGTGACATGATCTTGACAGTTCTATGAGATGGGTGGCCCAGTATTTTTCCTGGGCCTCTTTTTCCTTTCCAGTCTTGTCACCTACTGGAATTAAGATAGACTGACTTTGGCCACATGCCTTGCCTTTCTTTCCTTTTTGACTTAAAATTCTCTTGGGAGAATTCCATTACCAGGAGTCA
Source organism: Myodes glareolus (assembly GCF_982192425.1). NCBI lineage: Eukaryota > Metazoa > Chordata > Mammalia > Rodentia > Cricetidae > Myodes > Myodes glareolus. Next base: position 47,461,183 of record NC_142044.1, read on the forward strand.
GTACTGCCTAGAGTCTGGCTGACAGTGGCCGTGTAACACTGTTCTCCGTGGACAGCGGGATTCTTGACATTAGCCCTGGGCCCCATTTCCCTTGTAGGGCCTTGTTGCTCATCAGATGCCTCCTCACGGAGGAGACTGTCATTGTTCCCGTCGTACAGGGGACATAGAGGTACACAGAGACTAGGGATCCCAGCTGGTCCGGCCTACCATTTCAGTCTTAACAAGGATGCTCAGTGGTCTCCCCTTTCTCCAGTTAACTCTCCATTTCCTGAATTTCAGCTTCAGGGAGGGGGTGGGACTTCCCCTGGGATTTTATGGTGGATTTATATAGTGGAACTTTAGAAGCTGAGCTGGGTGGAGGTAGGTCCAGTCAGCCTCTCCTTTTCTTCCTGAATCCCTTCAGAGTCCATGTAGAGATGCTAGGGTCTCATGAGATTATATTTGTTTATTCCCAGACGTTAAGTCGGGGCTGTTGCAAAGTCGCATGGGGACAAAGTACAGAGTGAAACACGGCCTGTCACCCCCCCCACACACACACACCCCGCCCTCCAGGTGTTAAATTCAAATATAATCACTTGTGCTAAGTGCTGGGAACTGAAGAGAACAAAGAGACTGCACAAGGCAGGAAACAGAACTGCTCTGAGCCTGCATGTTCGAGCGAGTCCAGGGTGGTTAGGAGTCCCTGAAGGGAGGGTTGTTGGCAGGAGTGCCTTGGCCCAGGACCACCCGGCTGCAACTTCTAAAGACCAGGTGTGAGGACACATGACCGGTGGCCAGAGAGGTGAAGGAAACCAAGGGGGAAATAGGTCCTGAAAGCTCAAGGGACCCTCGGGGCTGGGTAGGATACTGTGGAGGGGCCAGAGGCGAGGATGGCCGAGTGCGTGCTAGCCTTGGCACACGAGCCGGCTGCCTGGGCTGGACCGGCTCCAGGGAGCTTGTGGGGGGGTAGGGGAGATAATTCACCTTCCCAGCTGTGCACTGCTCATGCCCCTTCCCTTCTGCTGCCTCCTGGCTGCTCCTCTACCTTAGACCCTTGTGCTGTCTGTGACATTTCTGGGGCATGCATATTCTGCTCAGTTGAGTTTCTTTTTTAATTTATTTTAATTTTGCGTTCATTGATGCCTTGCGTGCATGGAGTTGGTATGAGGATATCAAAATTGATGAAACTGGGGTTACAGATAGGTGTGAGCTGTCATGTGGATGCTGGGAATTGAACACCAGTCCTCTGGAAGTACAGCCAGTGCTCTCTCTGGCCTTCTTCTTTTTCTTCTTCTTCTTCTTCTTCTTCTTCTTCTTCTTCTTCTTCTTCTTCTTCTTCTTCTTCTTCTTCTTCTTGTTATTATTATTATTAGCATTATGGTTTGTTTTTTCAAAACAAGGTTTTTCTGTATGGTCCTGGCTGTCCTGTAACTTACTCTGTAGACCAGACTGGCCTTGAACTCAGAGGTCCACCTGCCTCCGCCTCCCGAGTGCTGGGATTAAAGGTGTTTCGTCACAGCAATAGAAATCCTCACTAAGACACTCCCCATTACCAGGATTACAAATGCATGACATGTGTTCAGTTTTTTTTGTGTGAGTTCTGGGGCTCCATTTCAGGTCCACATCCTTGCATGGAAAGCCCTTCGCTGACTAAACCATCTCCCAGCCCCTTGGGAGTGTTAACTCCTGGAAGAACGGTAACCTGATGCCCAGGGGCCAAACCCTTGTGGCCACTGCCACAGCAGTTCTGTGGGTCAGCGCTGTTTTCTACAAGAAGGATTTGGGTCAGGTGGTGAGGAATACGCAGTTCCTATGGAAACAGCTGCCCTGTTTGGTTTTGAGGATTCTGTTTTAATCCCGTGGTCCTTTCCCCAGGATTACCTCCGTCACCTGCCCATGCCTGCATGACAGGTTGAGGAACTGAGGCTCCAGAGGCTAGAGAGCTATGGCAGCTTGTCTGAGGCTGTGTAGTGTTACCTTACGTTTAGATGGCATCTCGCTATGTTGCCCAAGCTGGTCCCCATCTCCTGGACGGTTATGGACTGTTCTAAGTCATTTGGGTGCTGGCCTTCAAATCCTGGTCCTCTGCAAGAACAGTCAGTGCTCATAGCTGCTGAGCCATCTCTCCAGCCCCATGGAGGATGAATGGTACCTGTGACTCACAGTGTTGCTTGCCTTTGGACCGTTTGACTGAAGGTCAGCCGTATTTAGCAAGAGAGTTTATTCTTGGTTTAAACTGTTAGCTACATATGGACTTGTCACACCATCAGATGACAGAGTTAGAGGTTTAAACGCGTCGATAGGTGGTATTTCTCCTCAGAAAAGGCAGACAAGCGTGACGTGAGAGAAGGCCGGAATGGCTGGAGGGCCCTGCTTGTTGAAGGGACACTGAAGCTCAGGGAGTGTGGGCGAACTGATTGACAGACTTCGGAGCTGCTGCTGGAGGCTGCCTCACAGAAGCAGCCGTGATGGCCTGGAAGCAGACTAGCAGCTAGATCTTGCGGGGACGCAGGAAGGAGAGGAGACCCTCATTCTGGAGTCTGGCTGAAGCCTCTTGTCAGCCGAGAAGCCAGAGTTCCGGCAAATGTGGTTGATACTCCTTTCATTGCAGATGCTTATATACTCAAGTGAGATGAGCCAGGCTTAAGGCCTGAGCAATATGGTGTAGGGTAGGGCCTCATACCTTCCCCCAGGCTGGGCCTGGGAATTGCAAGCAACATAAGGTGGTTTACAGTGTAACTGTCCTGTCTGTTTTCCCACAGCCCCTTGGGCTAGACTCTTCCACCTTATGTAACAGTTGCGATCCTGTCAGATGCCCCTCAGGTAATCATTTAGGATTCAAAGCAAGCCTTTGAAGAAAGTAGCTTCAAAAGCCACAAGGATGATATGTATGACTCTTAGAGATCAGCTAGCTCACGTCCCTCAGGGAGCCCATGCCCTCGCTTGGCTATGTTTTCCCTTCTGAGACTCTCCTTTGAGACGCCCATCCCCATGTGCTTGGGTGTGTCTTATCTTTCTATGTGAGCACCTCTCTTTCTCTTAATCCTGATTAGCCCCCTGATTCCGGCCAGTCTTGAAGTTCTGGCCTGAGCTGAGGTCCTGGAATGCCGCAGGCAGCAGTGGGGAGCTGTGCCTTCTATCTCCCTCCCCGATGCTGAAATTCTTATAGGCTCCAAGTCACTCTTCTCAGGCAGCAGAAATGTTGCTCGGTGCTAGAGGTTTGTGTGCAGGTTCAGGTCCCTTCACTTCTCTGAAGGTATTGTCAGTGGGTCTGTGTCTGACCAACCAACCGTGGGCCAGATGCTATGGTGTGCTCTTGGTTCCTGGGAAGTGTGGACTTTGGTGGGATGTCTTGCTCTCTAACTCGCTGGTAGACACTGAGAAGTTGCTCTGGGTGTGATGTGAGTGAGCCTCATGGTGAAGGAAGGGTAGGTACCTCTGTGGGCCTCGGGGAGTCCCTAGATTTTGTGCTGGGACAGTAAGGCACAGGATGCCAATGTTCAGATAATGACATAGCAACTGAATCTCCCATCTGCTTAAAAAGAGGGCCACAGCTGAGCAGGTGTGGTGGTCAGGCCTCTCTTCACTGCCCTGCTGGAAGCCAGGGTACAGTTAAGCCCCCCATTTGAACTGCCCTGAGGGTAGAAATAAAAGTTGATTTGGGAAATCGAGTCACCGGACTGTCTCACAGGAATAGACAGCAGCAGGTTGGTGGGAAAGCAAGTGGATTTTCTATGGTCAGCAAGGTAGGGGTCTTTGAACCAATCCAGTTTGTTCAGATTGACCAGGAACTAGATGCTCTTGGCCAATGTAGTTGGATCTAGCTTCCTCAGCTTCCCAGGCAGTAGCTGGGGTTTATAGGAATGTGCCACTATGCCTACCTAAACCCTATTTGTTTGTTTGTTTGTTTTGAGACATTCTCACAGTGTACCCCTGGCTGGCCTGGAACTCATAGAGATCTACCTGCCTCTGCTTCCTGAATACTGGGATTAAAGGTGTGTGCCACCACCATGCCTGGTGAAAACACTCAATTCTTTTAAGGATTGATTTGTTAATATTTATGTGTATGAGTATTTTGCCTGAATGTGTGTATGTGCATCACATGAATGTAGAGCCCAAGCAGGCCAGAAATGGGGACCAGAACCCTTTGGATTGGAGGTACAGACAGTTGTGAGCTGCCATGTAAATTTTAGGAACCGAACTGTCTTTGTGAAAGCAGTAAGGGCTCTTAACTGCTGAGCCATCTTTCCAGCCCCTAAACACTAATTCTTCTTAAATGAATGTTTTCATTGTGGTAAAATGTATATCACGTTAAATTCACCCTCTTAACTATCAGGTGTGTACTCCACAGATCCCAAGAGAGAATTCCCATTGCTGTGCAAATGTCACTACCGTTTATCTCTAGAATGTTCTCATCTTCTCAGGCAGAAATCCCATACCGGTTAAATCATAATTCCACCCCATCCACCTCTGCTCCCAGCCCCTGGCAAACACCTACTTACCGTCTATAAGGGTTTTTTTTTAACATTTAATAAAGTGTGTATGTGTTTGGGTGGCCTGTGCAATGGTGCACGTGTAAAGGTCCGAGAACATCTTGCAGGAGTCTGCTCTTTCCTTCTGCCATGAGAGTCTTGGGGATCGAACTTGGGTCTTCAGGTTTGGCCGCAGTCACCTTTACACTGAATCGTCTGCTGGCCTTGTCTATGAATTTAACTTTCAGGGAACTTCCTGTGTGCCCTTGGTTGAGCACCAAACCCACCTTCCTGATTTTATTTGATTTTCATAAGGAGGATGTAGCTGGTTTATCTAAAAAGGAATGAAGGTGGATGTGTGGATGCAGTAATCTACCTTTCTAACTAGGTTGAGAGCATGTTGGAGGGGTGTGTGTGAGAGTGTGCGTGTATGTGTCCATGTCTATGTGAGCGAAGAAGTGTGTGTGTGTGTGTCCATGTTCATGTGAAGGGAGGGTATATGTGTGTGTGTCCATGTGAGGGGAGGGTGTGTGTGTGCATGTGTGTGTGTGTATGTGTGTCCATGTCCATGTGAGGGAAGAAGTATGTGTGTGTGTCCATGTTCATGTGAGGGGAGGGTGTGTGTGTGCGCGCGTGTGCGTGTGCGTGTGTGTGTGTGTGTGTGTTCGTGTCCATGTGCTTCAGCCAGCCTGGCTCTGCCCTACAGAACCTATCTTGCATGGGCCACACACATCTTGTTTAAAGACGAGCCTGCTACAGAGGATGCCTTTGCTGGCTGGCATCTTGAGCTGTGACACCAGGGTGTGCCCCAGGATGTCTCATTTCACCAACCTCTCCTCTTCCTTACCACTCAGTCTTCTTTTAATGGATAGGGAATGGCTGGTGCTGAACCCCCCCCCCCCCAGGAAAGTAAGACCCATCTCCAGGATAAGAGGTGGCGATTCCAGGCTCTCTGGCACTTGCTGAACTTCTAGCCAGTCTTACTTTGGCTGTGGCCAGCCCCAGCCTAGGAACCTTCCCTCTGGCTGGTCTCTCCCTCCACCCTGAGAGGAACCAGGACGAAGCCCGTTTAGAAAGGCAGAACTTCCTGCCCAAACAGCCACTCTGTGTTTGAGGGTTGGTCATGCCTGTCAGTTCCTTGTTCTTTTGGAGTTAATGCTTCATGAGCCCCAGTGGGTGTGCTGGTCAATACGGGTGCTATGGGCACAGCAAGGGGAGGAAGATGCATCTCTGCCCGTGAAGATGGTCCAGTTCAGTGTGTGTGTGGGGGGGTGGGAGATGGGGAGGGGACCATGGGCCAGGGGGCAGGTGCAGGTAGGGTCTTGGTGTCTGCTGGAACCTGGGCAGAGCTGGCCCCATGCTGCTTTGGGTCAGTGAAGTATAGCTCCAGCTGGGATGGGGACACTTTATTTAGCATTGTCTTTGTTCATGGTGACTTGACTCAGTTCAACTTCAGTTCCTAGCTCTGTTTGAAGACCTTCCTTGCTGTGACCATTTGGTGACAGAGCACTGAGGGTAGTGACTATGGGATGGGGGGAGCGGAAGCAGGGAGAACACACCCAGATGCAGGGCTGTGGTACCAGACCCAGATGAGGACCTGGAGGGGTGCTGCTGCAGGGGTGTGCCCAGAAGGAGAAGTCATGGCAGTAGCTTAGACCTAGGTATGCCCATGCCAGCCTCCTCCACTGCCCTCATTCAGCTCCCTGAGCTGCTGCAAACCGTTCTAGACTAGCACGGGTCCTCGTGGGCTCCTTTCCTGTTGGTCTGGAGCTCCTGGTACATCCTTAGACAGACAACTCCACCTTGATCAAGGAGCCCGTGAGCTCAGGCCAGTCAGTGCAACTCCAGGTGACATAGGTCATGCTTGGCAATCCCCATGGCCTCACTATTCATTTAACTATGAGACTGGGTTTATAGAGTGCTTCTTGGGTAGTGGTTTGCTGTGTGTACTCAGTAAATGCTACTGTGCCTAGCCTGGCTCCATTCCTCCCCAGGCCCTAGCCAGAACAGGTCATTGTGGCTTAGAATGAGATTTCTAAATCCTCGTGTTCTGTCCAGGTGTTCTGCTGGGTTTGGGTACACCTTCCTGAGAGAGAGAAAAGTTAGAAGTTACATATCCCTGGGGGCAGGGCAAGCAGGGCAGGAAGAGGTTGCAGCTTCTCATGTGCTGGGCCTGAGATGGCAGTGTGATGCTCAGAGCTTGAGGGATAGGATGTGGGAACTGAGTGGAACATCGTTTGCAAAGGCCGTCAGCCCAGGCTTGTGTCTTGCAGCAGATAACTCCCCTCTCCCACTCTGGCTACCATCTAGCCTGGCCTTGGTCCCTGCCTGACTCTTCCTGGTCTCTGAGGGGTATGCGGGCACTGCTCTCTGGCTTACAGGACACCTCAAGCCCAAGGAGGGTGAGCTGACCCCATGCAACTTCAGGAGAGCCCTCCCGCTCCCCCGAGCCTTTAGACAGCCCTGCTCTGCAGGTATCAGGTCTGGGACATTTATCTTGAGAACGTGTGAGCCACATTCCAGGGACCTTCCAAGTTTCCAGACTGCCTGAAGTTTTAATGCCTCATTGTCTTGCTGAGCACAAGGTTCAGAGTGCCCAAGATCCCCTAACAGGCAGCATTTCAAACCACATGACAGGACTCATGGTTCCCACCCACCCATTCAGAATGCAGCGGCGCTAAGGGAATTCTACACCCAGGACCAGCAGAGGCTCCCCTCTCGCCTGTGACAGCAGGCATCCGTCTAATGATCATCTAACAAGTTGCCATACCACTGTTCAGAACATCATCAACTCGCTATACCTTCTCAGAGACCGCAGAGGTCTCATGATCTCTATTTTAACACAAATGAGCTATGGGTCAGAGGGGTGAAGTGGCCTGGCCAGGGTGACAAAGAGAAAGTTCTGGCACTAGACCCCAAGTCTGTTTGGCTCCAAAACTGTGTCCCAATCTTACTCTCATTTTTCCTCCCTTTGAGGGGTGGGTGCTGTTTATTCTAGACTAGCCTTGAACCCAGACTTGCAGAAATCCTCCTGCCTCAGCCTCCTAGCTCATTATCTCAACTCTTGCTTCCATGTCACAGTTTTTGCCAAAGGATAGGACACAAGGGGCAGACTCACTGTCAGGATATCTGGTTGGGGGAGTGTATTGGCTAAATGAAACATTAGACACAGTGAGATATGCCCAGGGTGAAGGGTTCTGAGATAGGAACCCAGGACCCTAAGACTAGCTGAGTGGGCCAGGGAGGTGACAGGCAGTGTGAGGGAGGGGCTGGGTTCTGAGAAGATCTTAGAGGAGACAGGCTGAGGATAGGAGTGTAGTCACATCTGGCAAGATTGTGCAGGTGTGTGTGAGTGTGGGGGGTATTGAGACTGCATGGGAGAGGGTACGGGGTCACACCACAACACTTACTTATCTATGGACTGAACCACAGCTGCCTCTTTGGAACACTTTGGGCCCTGCTTTCTGTGAGTCTGTGAGTCTGTGAGTGCTTCCTTGCTTGTAGATTGAGTGTGTGTATGTGTGTGTGTGTGTGTGTGTGTGTATGTGTGTGTGTGTGTGTGTGTGTGTGTGTGATTCATGTGTGTGAATGTGGGCACTCATGGCATGCTTTTGCAATCAAAAAACGTACAGCCTTGGGTGTCTGTCAGTCCGGGTACAGCCCTGATGTCGGTCTTCATTTTCTGCCTTGTGGAATGGGTGAGCGGGTGACTGGAACATGTTAGGGCTGTCACCATAATGTGGCCCTCACTCTGACACTCTTGTTCTGCAAGGCCTGTGACTCTGGAGGGTTTGATGTCTGAGCTTCAACCAGCAGTGAACTAAATGTCTGTAGTCACTAAACAGAATCCTGGGGTCTGTGGAGCGAGGACAGCAGAATGGGAGCCGGCTGAGTCACTGGCTTGCTGCAGATTGTCAGACTTCACTGTGGGACAAACTATCCCTTCCTTACCCAACCCAGGAACACCCTCTGGGGCTCAGGGGAACCTGGCAATTGTAAGGAAGGGATGGACACATCTTTCGCTGTAGAACACAGTTCAATATTCTCCAGACATCCTTAGGAAAAAGGAAAAACCCCACATTATCACGATAGGAGGGCATGTTTGTGGCTCAAAGTGAGGGCCCCCTCTTCCTGGATGTGTGGGATGGTTCAGCTCAACTGTGCCCTCGCCATACTAGGCTGAATGTTTCTGGAAGTTCCTCCCCTTCCCTCTCTGAGGCTTAGGAAGCCCCAGTCTTATTCAAGAATAATCCTCCTTCTGGGACCACCGCCAATGTCCACCTTAGAAAAATATTGAACTTGAAGCACTTGCAGCTATTGGTGCTGAGAAACTCTGCTAAGCTGAAGAGATGTTAGAAGGCTGATAGTGAGAGAGCATGATCTCTCTCTCTCTTTCTCTCTCTCTCTCTCTCTCTCTCTCTCTCTCTCTCGTGTGTCTGTGTGTATATCTGTGTGAGTGTGTGTATATGTGTATGTGTGTGTGTTTGTATATATGTGTTTATATGTGTGTTTCAAGTGAGTGTGTAAGTGTATGTATGCGTCTGTGTATGTGTGTGTATGTCTGTGTGTATATGTGTGTTGCGAGTGTGTGTATAAGTATGTGTATGTTGTGTGTGCGTGTATGCTCATGGAGTCCAGAAGACAACCTTGAGCACCGTCTTCAGAATGTCATTGGCCACCTTTGAGATGGGGTCTCTCGCTGGCCTGGGACTCACTGAGTAAGTTAATGGCTGACCAACAAGCCCCCCTGGCTCCACCTAACTCCATCTCCCTTGCACTGAGATTACATGTACATGCCCAGCATTTTACATGGGTTCTGGGTGGCAAACTCAGGGCTTCATGCTTGTAAGGCAAGCATTTTACTGGCTGAGTGATCTTCTCGGTCTTCATAGTGTCTACTTTAAAAAAAAAAGAAAAGATTTACTTTTATATAAAAGTATGTATATTTGTGTGTGCATGGATATGTGTGTGTGTGAATGCATGTGCCCGTGGAGGCCGGAACTTCAGATTCCCCTGTGAGCTATGATGTGGGTACTGAGAGCTGAACTCAGGACATGTAAGAGCATCTTCCCAACCCTCCTATGGTGTCTCCCGCCTTTATAAAAATTTGTATGTATGAATATGTATGTATGTACAGGCATGTATATGCAAATAATCAAAGGGGCCCAGTTTCCTGGAGCTGGAGTTAGAGGTGGTTGTGAGCCACCTGGTGAGGATGCTGGGAACTGAACTCCGGTTCTCCACAAGAACCTTCAGTGCTCTTAACCTGTGAGCCGTCTCTCGAGACCCCACGGTGTCTCTTAAAGCTTACTTTTGTAAGGTCCTGACAGATGGCGGCCTTCTACCTAGCAACCAGTGCTGTTGGCACTGATGTTTCCTGTCCTGTAGGTCTGGGGCTTCATGGGCATCTACCTTTTACCTGCCAATAGCAGAGGGGGCACAGCCTATAGTGAGGCCTAAGAGCTGTACCGGCACAAGGACCTAAGTTTCTGGCCCAGTCGTTTGCTGAGGGCCTGGGCCAGCTGCTTGGCAAGACAGCTTTTAGTTCTGAAACTGGCACTCTGTGCCAAGCCACCACTGTCCTCTCCTCTTTGGTCGCTGTTTCTACAAAATACTGTTGTCCCTTAGGGCGGAACTATCGCCAGCTTCGGTTTCCCCATCTATACGCTGAGGGTGGAAGACCCTCCCCCAGCTAAGACTAACTGAGAAACTGGAAGTGGGCCCCAGAGACTGGTCCAGAGATGGAGGATTCACCACTTTTTGAGACTCCTCTTCCTGTCTCCCCTCTGGAGAAGTCAGGCCCTGGTCGTCCCCTGAGTGCTAGGTTGGTGGTGCCCAGCCATACCCGGCCATGCACCTGTCAGGAGAACTCACCTTTGTTCTCTGAACCAGAAAAGCAGGGCTATAGCCTGTATGCTTGGGTCTCAGCATTGAGCTTGGTGCTTTCCAACCTGGCCCAGGCCAGTGGGAAGAGTACGGTGGATGCTTCCGTGGTTGGCATTCTCAGGATTGGCTTATAAAGTGATTAAGAGTATGCTGTGTGTACTTACTGCCCTTCCAGACTTGTTCCCTAATGTTGTAGTTGGAGCTGCAGGAGGCAGATTTCCCAGTGACATGACTTGGGTGCCGAGTACAGAGGCAGACATCCTGGTGGCATGGCTGGGGTGAAGGGTGCAGAGGCAGACATCCTGGTGGCGTGGCTGGGGTGGAGGGTACAGAAGCAGACATCCTGGTGGCGTGGCTGGGGTGGAGGGTACGGAGGCAGACATCCTGGTGGCACAGCTGGGGTGGAGGGTGCAGAATTAGACATCCTGGTGGTGTGGCTTGGGTGGAGGGTACAGAGGCAGACATCCTGGTGGCACAGCTGGGGTGGAGGGTGCAGAGGCAGACATCCTGGTGGCGTGGCTGGGGTGGAGGGTGCAGAGGCAGACATTCTGGTGGCGTGGCTGGGGTGGAGGATACGGAGGCAGACATCCTGGTGGCGTGACTGGGTTGCAGGGTACAGAGGCAGACATTCTGGTGGCGTGGCTGGGGTGGAGGGTACCAAGCAGGTCACCCACCAGCTTGTTGTCTTCCCTACACAGTGAACGCAGAGCCAGTCTCCATGGAGGATTGCTGTACAGATGGGAATCAAATGGCTAATCAGCACAGGGACTGCTCGCTGCCGTACACCTCAGAATCCAACGAGTGCAGGTACGTGTGCCACATGTCCAAGATGTGAACGGTGGGACCTGCCTCCCTCCCTCCCTCCCTCTGCAGCTCCTTCCTCTGTGCTCTGAGCCTTTCATGCCGAGCTTGGCCCATCCTGGGCTGCCCTGTGCTCACTGGAGCATCTGTTGTTCTCCTTGCAATGTAAGATGTTCCAGGTGCGCAGCCCTGTCTGCCGCAGCTGTCTAACCCTGGATGAGTCACTTTCCTGAGTAAAAGGAAGGCCTGTGGTAGAGTGTCAGGTGAGACCGTGTGACACTTGAGTTCCTTTCCAGACCCCGAGAACTGGAACGGTTTATCCACATAACTCCTCTGCACATATCTTGTCTGCTCTCTCTAGATTAAATCAGGTGCTCACAAGACGTGGGGAATGTGAAACCTAAGAATAGACTCTGATAATAGGTTATGTTGTTCATCTTTAAAAAAATTATCAAATCTTCACAAAGCTACTGTGCTGCCTGAAGGCATATGTGGAACGCGGCAAGAGTCTCCTGGGAAGGAACAGCCCGTGTGGATGCTTAGGGGAAGGCTGTGCAGAGTTAGCACCAGCAGCAAGGCAGCCAGAATGTCTGAACAGAGTAGACCAACGGGAGGTGGGGGTGGGGTTGGTGCTTACTCATTGCACCTGGTAGTGAAGCCATTTTAGAAACTGTTTGGGAGCAGGGTAAGAAGCTGATGGAGGTTTTGAGCATAAACTTGGGGGCAGCACATCTGTCCAGACGTGTCTTTGAAAAAGGGACCCTTTAAAAAGGAAGGTGGTTGACAGGAGGGAGTAGAAGCTAAGGGACTATTAGGCTGTTTAAATAACTCTATGAGGTATGGAGGTGGCTGGGAGCTGGGAACTAGCCTGGGATGGGGGAGGGGCCGGCTGTGGAAGGGAGTGGAGGCAGGGGGCCAGCCAAGCAGTCACTTCTGGGAGATGAGCGGGATCCAGAGAGGGTACTGGGAGTATATGCAGAGGTTTGCTTTGTATAGCCGAGCATATGAGAAGGGGTGTTGCTGGTGAAAGGCTGAGGCTGGGGGAGAATCAGTCAAGCTAGCCTTAAACACCCAGAAGCCCAAGTGGGCTGCTAATCCTGCTAGAAGTATGGAGAGAGACTCAGCGGTGATGCTCAGAGGAAGAGATGGGGACATGAGAGGCAAACCCCAGCACCCTGGGGTCCCAGTGAGTCCCTCTTTCTTAAGCATCACTAGGGCAATAGTGCTCCATCCTCACTTGGTTCAGACAGGGTGTAGGGGACTCCCATCCAGGAGGAGGGTTTGGGACAGACAAGGTCGAGGAACCCTAGACTGGTTGGTTCTTTGGTTTTTCAAACTAGGTTCCCTGGTGCCTTTGAAATTCTTGGGAGGCCTTGACTGCCCTGAAGCAGAGGTGCCCCTGGGCAACCCTGCTCAGTCTCCTTCCTCCTGTGCCATTCTCCAGATGCCCTCCCTCTCAGAGTTTGTGTGTGCCCCAGAGTGCTTGTAGGAACTGGGCCATTTTGCTTGCTTGCCTGGAGCCCTCAGGGCTGACCAGCCCAGCACACAGTAAGGCTGCAGACAACAGTACTTGGTAAAATGTGGTAAAATACAACAAAAACTCACCACCTTAGTCCTGTGTGAGGGCCCATACATACTGTTTTGCTGCCCTGTCTACTGTCCTCTCTGAGACCCTTTGGCCCCACATGCCTTCCTGGCTACACCACCAGCTTCCTGTCTATGAATTTGACTTCTCCTGTGTCTCTATGGGACTGGCTTGTCTCACTTATCATTGGGCCCTGGAGGTTCCTCTGTGTGGTTTCACAGGTCAGGATTTCCTTCAGTTTTTGAGGCAGACACATTCTGTCATATGATTGTGCTTCCCCATCCGTCCCTCCTTCCACATTTTGGCTATTGCAAATGGCACTGCCATGAACTTAGGTGGGCAGGCATTTGTTGGAGGCTGACTCAGTGTTTCTGTTGCTGTGAAGAGACACCATGACCGCAGCAACCTATTATAAAGGAAGACATTTAATTGGAGTCGTTCACTTAAGAGTTCAGAGGTTTCGTCCATTATCATCATGGGGGGAGCAGGCAGACATGGATGGTGCTGGGGAAGGAGCTGAGAATTCTTACATATTGTCTCACAGGCAGCAGGAAGTAGTCTGAGACACTGGGCATGGCTTGAGCATATATGAGACTTCAAAGCTCACCTCCACACACTTCCTCGAACAAGGCCACACCCACTCCAGCAAAGCCACACCTCCTAATAGTACCATTCCCTTTGGGGGTCATTTTCTCTCAAACCACCACAGAGGCCCTGCTCCAGATTCTCTTGTGTGGGGTAGCTGGATCCTATGACAGTTTTCAGCTCTTAAGGAATCCAAATAGCTATCCTTCCTTCCTGCTGGGGACAGGTCTTCCCACTGGGGACAGGTCTTCCCACATCTCCTTGCTTGTCTTTACTAGTGTCTTAGTTACTTTTCTGTTGCCGTGACAAGGCAGCATGGCCGAGGCAGCTTATAAGAAACGTAAGACAATCTTAAAAGAAAGTTGTTAATTGGGTTTACAGTTCCAGGTGGTTAGGGTCCTTGACCACGGAGCAAAGGAATGGTGGCAGCAACAGCTGAGAGCTCACATCTTACACCAACAAGTAGGAGGCGGAGAGAGAGCATGCACTGGGAATGGAGCAGGTCCTTGGAAACCCACCAGTGACACATCTTCTGTCCCAATGTCAGGCCACCTCATCCTTCCCAAATAGCTCCACCAACTGGGACCCAAGTATTTAAATATGTGATCCCTTAAGGGCCATTTCATCCAAACCAGCACCTCCAGCACTTGTTGCTTTTTCTCTAGTGGCAGGGACACTTAGTGCAATACCTCTGGTCTGCAAATCCAATGAAGCCCATATGACATTAATGGCGCAGTATAGACGCATCCATCCCGAATCTGGAAGGTGGCTCTGGAGCGACCCGGGAAGCTGGTCCAGGCTTCCAAGCTCCAGGAAGAGGAAGGACTGGCCAAGGCTACTGTCCATGGGCACAGGCAACCTGGCTGGCACAGAAGGATGCCGGGAGGCCCTATCCTATCTTGTAGCCAGCACAGATTAGGTGGCTGGTTCTGCCCTTCCTGGTTCTGGCTTTTGGTTACTTTAGTCTGGACGAGAGCCATGTGTGACATCCTTCCTTCCCTGTTGCCTGCAGGGCAGGCTTTCTGGCCTCTGAGATGTCACAAAATGTGTTTGAGTCTAAGGAATAGACCCTGGCAGGTTCAGGTTCTCCTCAAGTTCCTGTTTTCTGAAGAGCTTTTCGTAGCCAAGCCTTTGGGTGGCGGGAGGCTGGGGCTGGGGACATCCTGGTTGCTGCTGTCTTTCACTCTGGGTCCTTCAACAAACTGTATCTTAAGATTGTCCGAAACTTCTCCTCTGAGCCTGGAAAATGGTGCTGAGGTTGAGAAGAACTGAGCTAGGTGGGAGGAGGGGAGGAGGGTGTAGCCTGGAGCCTGCAGCAGGCTGCTTTGTTTCTAAATAGGTGAGAACATTCTTTAGCCAGTCTCGGCCAAAGGCTCTCAACTTTACACAGAGCAGGGTCTCTGGACTCCCACCCCAGACACCATGTAGCATTTGATCTTTCTGACTAAATGCCTGCCAAGTGCTTCCCGCGGGAGCCGGGATACGGGGGCGACTCCAGAGGACTTTGTCCCTCGCCTTGGGCTTCTGTTCTGAGCTGGGCTCCACCAGAGAGTCCTGGCACAGCCTCTGCTCTGCCTGCAGGATGGTCCAGGAACAGTGTTGTCACAACCAACTGGAGGAGCTGCACTGTGCCACGGGCATCAACCTGGCCAGCGAGCCCGAAGGCTGCGCCACGCTCCACAATAACAATAGCCTCGAGACCATGTTCATAAAGGTGAGTGAGGCCAAGGCTCACCCAAGGCCACCCTCCTCCCTGTCCACCCTGTTTACCTTACCTTGTGAACAGCAGACCACTTAGGTGTCTTCCCTTTGCATTTAGCGGGTAAACCTAACTAGCCAGACTTCCAGATAGGAAAGGGTGAGATGGTGAAGGCCCAGCTCCACCCTGGGGAAACAAGACAAGCCTGAGATTTACCCTGTTCCAGCCTTGAGATGGAAGGCAGAAGACAGAGCAGGGGTTTTCTGGAACCTTCAGAACATTCTCAGTTCGAGGTAGCTGTCCCCCTATTGCCTAGGAGGCCCAGATGCATCTCTGCACCTCAGGTGAACTGAGGCACTGGGTTCACACCAGATCTACACTAGGGCCTCTAATGGCATGGGACTTTGGAGTTTAGAGAAGCCCACGCTCCAGTGGCTTCTCAGCAGCCTTGCCAAGGACTCAGAGAGTATAAATCAGAATAAGTAGCACAATATCCTTTCCTTTTTTTTTGTTTGTTTGTTTTGTTTTTTGTTTTTTTTTGTTTTTTTTGGTTTTTCGAGACAGGGTTTTTCTGTGGCTTTAGAGACTTTCCTGGAACTAGCTCTGTAGACCAGGCTGGCCTCGAACTCACAGAGATCTGCCTGCCTCTGCCTCCTGAGTGCTGGGATTAAAGGCGTGTACCACCACCGCCCGGCTATGGTCTCCTTTTCTAAATGCTCCTGGGACCCCAGGTCCATGCCAGGTAACTGAACTTGCTATGGCTGTGGAAGTGTCACATGTGTGCTTGGGAAGTGACTGCAGCATCTCTAGGCTTGAATACAAATAGACTAATGGTCAGGCCCAGGAGAAAAACCAGCGGGGTGGGAAGCTCCATTTTGAAATGGTCCCTGCCCCCCAGGTGACTGCCAAAAGTGTTGATGATAGTGGCTTCCTAGGACACTCCCTATCGTCATCAGGAATGTAGCAGAATTAAGGAGCAAAAATCTGATTGTAGGCTGGATTCTGGGAGCGTGGGTAGGAGTGTCTGTAAACAGGAAGGGACTGCTTCTGGGTCCAGGGCTCTGCCTTGCCTGCTGTGGTCTATCACAACCATCATGCATTTTATTGGGCGGTGGGGAGGGGAACCAACATGGAGAAGCTAGGCAGGGCTAGAATGAGTGGCCTGATTAAGAGGTCAACCAGGACTTTGGGCGTACAATGACCACTTCTGTGCCTGGGGAAAGAGAGGTGTGAGGTAATAGAACAGTCTAGCAAGAGAGGGAACTGATTACCTGGCTAAATTAATGAAGTGTTTCTGGAAAAGATCACTCACACCCCAGAGGAGGGTGAGATCACAGCCACTCTCTGTGGCAACAGAATAGTTAGAATGACACGGAGAAGACCCCTCAGCCTCCACCGATGCTGAAGCAAAGCTTCTTGCTATGGGCTTTCTGGAAAGTTCTTTGACTATAGAGGACTGACGTGGGGCTTTTTGTGTGTACCGTGGGACCTGGGTTAGGACACAGGTCTGACTTTCAGGATATGGGGTCTCTGTGAAAGACAGCGGTCTAGTCTCATGCCTTGCTGGGGGCCTTGAGGCTCTTGTGCCCTTGGGGTTGAGAGGAGACAGTGTGCACCCAGTCTTCTGGCAGAGAGACTTTGCAGACAGGCGTTGGTCTGCTCCGTTCTAGAAATGGGTGGGCTGGCCTGAGGGTTGCTAGTCAGGAAAGGGATGTCCAAGGGTGTAGTCATGCAGCAGGGCAGGGCGGGGGGCATGGAGTGCCAGACTTTCTAGATTCCTTTCCATCAGACCTAAGAGGCTTGGAGGGGGCTCAGCATGCTTTTCAACATACTTCTGACATGTAGATAAATTACCCATATCAGATGTTTTCTTGCTGTCCGAAGAACATGGACAAAAGGGTGTCAGGTGTGTTCCTGGGGTTCTTGTGGAGTCCCAAGGGCCACTTGTCCAGCCTCCTGTCACCAGTCTGGAATCTCTGTTCACAGAGATGCTGCCACTGTTGCATACTGGGAAAGGCGGCCCAGGCCCGGGGCCAGCAGTGTGAGCCCAATCTCATGATAAGCTACCAGTGTGGGCTGGTGTTCCGTGCCTGCTGCGTGAAGGGCCAAGAGAGTTCAGACTTCCCCCGTGGCGATGGTGGGGACCCGCAGGACCCAGGTAACTTCTCCTGCTTCCGGTGTGGAGCCGTGTGGTAGCATTCTTCAAGGGGTGTGTGTGTGTGTGTGTGTGTGTATGACACAGTTGGTTTATCCTTTCTGTGGCTGTCACATGTCTGGATTCTGCCAATTACAGATGAAAAATATTACAGAAAAGATCATGAGTTTGGGTCCCAAGCACCCACATGTGAGCCAGGCAAAGCGGCAATGCATCTTTAAGTCAAGGTGCAGGGTGTAGAGCAGATAGGAGAATTCCTAGAGCTTACTGGACAGCCAGGCTAGCCGAATTGGCGAGCCTCAGTTCAGTGAGAGACCCTGCCTCAAACAATAAGGTGAGAGCAATAGAAGACACTAGATGTCGACCTGTGACCGCCACACGTGCCTGCAACGCCTGTACACACATCTGCCACCAGCCCTGCCTATCCTTTCTCTGCCTAGCTATTGGCTGGTCAACTTTTTATTAGACCAGTCAGGTACCTTAGGCGGGCAAGGTGAAACAGTCACAGATCTTTTCCTAATTAAACAAATGCAGCATCAACAAAGGTAGCACACCTTTACACAAAGCAATATTCTGCAGCATGAACAAGTGTAACACAGCTTTACGTAGTTAAATATTCCACAACACCCATGGGTACCAAAGGACAGCTGTGTGGAGAAAGACCATGATTGGGGTTAGAGGGTTAGAGGACAGACCTCAGGGACAGAGCCCCAGAGAAGAACCGATGGCGGCTCAAGTCCAAAGGCTTGAGCAGAATTATTCTCTTCCTCAGTCTCCATCTCTTAAGGCTTGGTTAATACTTAACATTCATTTAACATTCAGGAGGGTTATCTGCTCATCTCAGTCAAAGCCCGTGACTTAAATACTCATCTCAAAAACACTACCTTCATAATGACATCCCATTAAGTTGCCCCATGAGGTTAACTATCATGGCTGTGGGACTGGATGAGTACTGGATGCTCTGCAGGTGTCGGGCCCCATGAGTGACTTGCCCTGGTCCCAGCCCTGGGCAGGGTGGGTAACTGCCTTCTAATCTGATTCTCCCACGGGGATCTTGATGTTTAAGGTTGCATGATGGACAGTGGAGAGAGAACTTGGCCTTTTGAGTCTTTGGACCGGTGTGGGCCAGTGTGTGACAGCGGCTGGGTGCCTCCAGGTTCAAGTAGCAGGCTCTCTCTCAGGGGAATGTGGGACCCTGAAGCAGCTCCCAGAGAGCTTGAAAAGCTGCTGTTACGAGCTCTCTCTCCCCATTGCCCACAGATCCGGTTGTACTGGAAGCTCTGAGGGGCACGGCTCTGTGGTGGAGGAACTCCTTGGGTTGTTTGTTTGTTTATTTATCTATTTTTATGTGTATGGATGTTTCCCACATATATGTATGCATACCGTGTTTGGAGGTCAGAAGACTAGTCTTAGAGGTTAGAGGAGGGAGTTGGAGCCCAAGACTGGAGTTACTGGAGTTACTGGTGTGAACCAAATGTGGGTGTTGGGAGCTGAACCCAGATCCTCTGCAAGAACTTGCGTTTTTAACCACTGAACCAGCTCTCCAGCCCCGACCTCCTGGTTCTTTAATCAGCTCTCACACTGTGAGCTCCTGAGCCACGTGGGGAAGCTCTGGGAAGGTGCAGGCATCTGTCCGCCATGCTTGCTGGGAATTTTGTCTCATTCTCACTTCTCCTGAGCTTTATACTCACAGATTCCGACACTCAATTCAGGCCATGTGCTGGGAGATCTTTTAGAGGCTTAACTGGCCTTTCAAGTGAGGGCACATTTAATAAAGAGGAAAGAATGCGAAGCGTACAAGTGGGCCTCCTGCCAGAGGCCGACAGGAGAAGTAGGTATGTCTTCTCAGATGAGAGTGGATGCTGTTTGTGTGATCTTCTCTCATCTCTCTACCCCTAGCTAAGATTGCTGATGATGAGGAACAAGAGGACCCGTACCTGAATGACCGCTGTCGAGGTGAGGCCTTGGGACTTGTGGAAGCCCTTTGGTGTAGGCAGTTAGCAAAGTCCAGGGCGACAGCGTTGACTACTGCCAAGACTCAGCTGGAAAGTACTTCTGCTCTTGTGGCCCTGGGGCCCCCTGTCTTCTCTGTCCCTGAGTGCTTAGAGGGGGCCTTTGTGGGATTGTCTCATGGAGGCAGGACTGGTGTGAGTTCTCTGGGCACCAACAAGCTCCCAGGCTCTGTGATGGTGACGCTTCTCCAAGGCTGGGACGCCCCGGGAGAGTAGCTGTGTCTTGCTTTTGTGTCTCGGGGGCCCCACTTGTCCCTTTAGGGTCGTGGCCTCCCAGGAGACCTTTGCACTTAAGTCAGAATGGGCTTGCAGCTTGGTTTTTCCTGATTAAACTGTTTTCCTCTGGGAAGATCCTGGCACAGCTAGCCTGGCAAATCTCTTTCAGTTTCACCCAAGGGCTCACCCTGTGATTGGGTGTTAATTATGGAGGCAGCTTAATCACAAAATGATGGAGTCAGTGTACAGTGTCAGCCAGCTCCGAGGCCAGGAGGGAGGGGAAGGGGAGAGAGAAATAAAAAGCTCCAGGGAGCCTGGCGTCCTCTCTGGGTGACTCCCGATGATTCCCGGGGGAGTGACAACTGTGTGACAGCTGGGAGTGTGCCATTTTGGGGAATGCATTAGCTGGGATGGTAAAGTCTGTGTTCCCCTGGCATCTGGGCAGTGGCAAAGGAAGAAGCTGCAGGCACAGGCCTTTCCTGGTGGGGTTACACTTTAAGAATCCCTAGGTCAGCTCTGTAGGGAGGGTGGGTTGCAGGTCTCAAGGAAGGTGCCAGGTAGCAAGAGGCTGTCCCCACAGTTGTGGCAGCCCTCAGGCCTGGGCCAGTGTTAGTGGGAATGGGCAGCTGGCAGGGCTTGAGAGTTCCAAGGGCTCCGGTAGAGCCTGGCCTCCGGGTAGAACCTGCTCTCTCCAAGTCTCCTGCTGTCAGTGAGCAGTATGCCTCTCCAGGTCCCCTCTAGCCATAGACGCAGCGCATGTTACCTAACTTGTTAGGTCCCTGATGGCTTCAGTCACCCCAGAGGTACGCAGAGCCTAGGCCTGGGAGCGTCCCAAGGACCACATGTTGCTGCAGCAAGGAGCCTGTGTTCTGCGCCAGTAGTACATCCTGAGAGAGTCTCCAAAGGTCTCTCTGTATATTCACTAGCTCCCTTGGGCTCTGGTTGCAGGTGGCGGGCCCTGCAAGCAGCAATGCCGGGACACCGGGGACGAGGTGGTCTGTTCTTGCTTTGTGGGTTACCAGCTGCAGTCGGATGGTGTCTCCTGTGAAGGTAACATCTGCAGGCTGGTCACTGTGTTTGGGAGGCCTGAGCAGGCCTCTGTGGCACAACCTTGGCCCCATTCCTGGAGGAGAGCCGGGACCTGCTTGCCAGTGCTGCCTGAGTTTGGGCTCTGGGACTAAGCTGTCTTCCAGAAGAATATAGATACCAGTGTGGGGATGGGGCAGCATTGGGCCTCACCTGAGTTCTGGATTCAGGATCTGCTGAGAGGCCTTGAGTAAGTCCTTTAGCCTCTCCCCCTGTTTAGGAGATGGGGATGATGTTTCCTCTTTTGTGGGATTCTTGAAGATGCTGTGATCCCGGGGACTGGTATTTACTCAGAGTGATCTGAAACTTAATAGGGCTTGATTTGGTGATGGCCCCTCTCCAGAACCCTGCCCAGAGATGTGCCCAGAGCAAGACTCAGTCAGTTTGATTGGGCAACCTGAATGCAGGAAATCAGATCCTCCATAGTTTCTGGAACATTATTTTCTGCTTGAGTTTAAGACTTGGTTGTTTTTGCCGGTTACTTCTGCATCACCTTAATCTCTTTAGATATCAACGAATGCATCACAGGCAGCCATAACTGCCGACTAGGAGAATCCTGCATCAATACAGTGGGCTCTTTCCGCTGCCAGCGGGACAGCAGCTGTGGGACTGGCTATGAGCTCACAGAGGACAATAACTGCAAAGGTACAGCTTCCATCCAAATCTGAAATCCTCCCCTTCCCCAGCTGTGGGTGTGGCATAGAGGGAAGGGCCCAGTGGGCTCTGTGGTGCTGCTCCCATGTGGCTGCCTGGGATGCTGCAAGAAGGAGGTGGTCAACCTCCTTGCAAGTACGCAAGGGAGGGTGGCACAGGGCAAATGAAGGAAGAGCCGGGTCTGTGATGAGCAGGTTTACCTTAATATGGTGCTGCTGAGTTAACGATGCCAGCACATTTGACTTAGAAAGCGTGGAGCCTTGACAAACAAGTCCAGGGTCCTTACTTAATGCTTCCAAACAAATAAAACCAAGCCAGAACTGGACCAGGCTCTAGTGAAGACTTTAGCACAGGTCTTGTGTAAAAAATGTCAATCATTGAATTATGTGGGTGACCCAAGAACCAGACGCCTTCTCCTGGCAGCCAAGCAGTTGAGCAATCCTGCTGCCCCACCCTGCATTGCTCTCTGGCTGAGTCTCTGGACTCCAGAGCCTGGGAGCCGAGCCAGCTGAGTAGATTACACTTGAACCTTTGACAGCCATGAACTTCAAGGCAGGGCAATCCATCTTTGTCCTCTCTTGATGCAACTATTGTTAATATTTGGAATATTGTGAAGAAGATCTCGGGATGAAAAGAATTACGGAGTCTGTGTTTATTGTCGCTGAGATAATTGCCGTGTGATCTAATCTAAACATACACTTCTAAATGAGTGCTAATACCTGCCAGGAGAATGCCTGGCTAATTTGTTAAATAACAAAAAGCTTGCCTCATAAGTCAGGGAGGGGGAGTGTTTTTTTAAGTCTTTAGCAATTTTTGCACAGTTTGGCTCACTGCAGGGCTTTTGGTGACACCCTCACTGTTGAAATGTTTTGGGGTTATACTCTGAGAAATCTGAGCATTTTTAAAAAGTACTTTCTTGTGATGTTAAAGTATTGTGAGATGCTTCTGGCGGGACCCTTGCTAACGATCTCCTTTTTTTATGATGCACCAGATATTGACGAGTGTGAGAGTGGTATTCATAACTGCCCCCCCGATTTTATCTGTCAGAATACTCTGGGATCCTTCCGTTGCAGACCCAAGCTGCAGTGCAAGAGCGGCTTTATACAGGATGCTCTAGGCAACTGCATTGGTAAGACATACTGCTACTAGTGGGGATGGTCCACCCAGCAGGAGACAGTCCGCATAGACCTGGGCCGGGGACAGATAATGAATGCCATTGGCATTGTGAGCCATGTCTGGGTCACAGCGACTCAGCTGGGCAGTTACAGTTCAAAAGCCTCAGAGCACTGGTGTGGTATACCAATAAAACTTTATGTATAAAACTACTGGCAGGCTGGGTTTGATCTAATGTCTGGTCTAAGGGTCTAATCCCCATAGTTTGAATGGAGTGTCGGTTTTTAGAGTTGGAAACCCTTAGAGTTAAACTTAGTGTCCTAAGATTTGCTTCCTCCACCGAAGTCTCAAGTGCTTCCCCTGTAAGAGGGAGTGGCTGTGAGAGGCTAGAAGCTTGGACTAAGGTGGGTGCTTGCAATGGGAGGGAACGTGGAAAGCAGCTTTTGGTATACGGTTGCTCTCTGCCGCAGTCACTTAGGCCTTCAGAAACTGTCTAACAGAAAATGGTTGAATTCATAGAGGCAGAATAGAGACTCGAGGAGCCCAGGGATGGGGAGCTTGTGTTCAATGGAGACAGTTTCAGCCTGGAAGGCGAAGAGGCTCGGAGATGGCTAGGTTGATAGCGGAGTAGACCAATATGAAAGGGGAGGAGATTATGTGGACATTAAAGAGGCCAAAGAAAGGCTGCTGGGGTGGGAGGGGCACCCACCGCTCTCTCTTCTGTTGTCTTGGCGCTGCTGTGGAGTGCCTGCCTGCCTGTTAGCCTTCAGCCCAGATCTGCTTGGTAGGCAGGAGCCTCTAAACATTTCCTTCGAGGTCAGAGAGTTCTTTCCTCCAAACTGCAGGTTTGCAGTTTGGTCACTGGTTGCAACCCAGTCTCCCTTCTCCCCTCTTAGGGGAAAAGACTAGATACTGGTGTGCAAGTCCCTTTCTTGTTTTTCTCTTGACTCTTAGATAACCTTGCCCTGGTCTTGTCTTTGAAACGGGATTGAAAGTTCATTTCTTCCCCTGTCCCTGTCTTTCTACCCCAAGGTAGAACCTTTCAGGACGGGAGCTTCACCCGAGCCCCACCCACATACCCTGGGTCTTAGCTGGTGATCTGAGCTGTGGGGACCTTGACTGGGCTGTGAGTTGGCCCCTTGCCAGCCTCCTGAAATCAGACTGTCATCACTCTTCAGTAAGCAGGGTGGCTGTGACCCCCCTGGGGCAGGGAGAAAAGAGGATCCTGCCAACACTGGCAGCCTGCTGGGGCGGGGGTGGGGGGGCTCTGGAGAAGGCCACATCAGCTGAGGGCGGAAACCCTAACTCATGGCAGAGTTGGCCTTGCTTTCCTCTCTGAGAAAATCTTCACAGGTCTCAGCCTGCCCCGGGTTTCCCTCCACAGAGTGCAGGAGCAGAGGTGCTCAGTGGGCCATCCCTCTGTGTGAACTCCCACCCCCCTACCCCTCCAGCTCGGGAGGGGCCCCGGATGTTAGCCAGATCCCATCCTGGTGACATAAACTCTCGCATCACCTCTGTGTAGGTCCATAGTGACAATGAGGACCATGATGTTCAGTACAGAGTCGTCATCCCCCCAACTTGATATGAGGGAGGTCCCCCTTTGTACTTACTGGTCACAGCCAAGTTAAGGGCTTACTCTTCTAGAAATTACCTCTTCTAGTGTAAAAACTGCACATCCCTGGTTAAAAACGAGGGAAACCTAAGAGCAAAAACTAATGCCCTGCCTGTCCAGGCCAGCCTCCAGGTCGGCGGGACCACCCTTCTGGGCATTGCTCCCCCTGTTTGCTTTCTCATGGAAACAGCACTGGATTGTTGGACTACTTGGTTTCCCCCCTCTCGACCACATGTGTAGAAACCATTCTGTGTCAGCGTTTTTATTCATGTTTAAAATAATAACATCATCAACAGAAATAGCTGTCGGGAGTCAGCGCATGGAAATAAGGGGAAGAGTGGCGCACCGTGGTGCACGCCTGACATCCCAGCACGTGCAGAGATTGAGGCAGGAGGAATGCGGGGAGTCGGAGGCTAGCCTGGACTCTGTAGGGATTAAAGTCCACCCTGGGCTACATGTTGGGACCCTGGTTCAGAAAAGGAAACGAAAATAAAAACCAAAGATGTAGGCCATCCAGAAGACAGCTGGGGGTCATCTCTTTTCTGTGTGTCTTCAGAGCTGACAGCCCACACACTTCTCCCTGTGTTCTCTTGATTTCTCAAAGCAGCTCCCCCCTCTATAAAGGGAAACACTGACCCAGGCTCTGCCTTCCCAGAACCCCATTCCATTCCCATCCCCGTGCAAGCAAAATTGAACCCTGCCGGATCAGGCCTAGCAAAGCAGACAAAAGGCTGGGTTGAGAAAGCAGAGGCCTTCCCAATTCAAAATGTAAAAAGCTTTAGAACTTTGAGCTTGACTCCTTTAGCACAGCGAGGAAGTCTTTTGGGGCCTTCCTTATCCCTTTTCTTCACTCTCTACTTCATGTTCTCCTTTTCCCCTTCATTCCTTGGTGGAGCGGGAGGGAGAGGGGAAGGGGAGGGCGGTGCTTTCTGCGTCCTAGTCCACAGGTGTCGGTTTCTAAGATCCTGGGGCCATCGAGGGTCCCAGCTGGTCTGAGAAGTGCTTTGTCAGACCAAGTGAGCTGGGGATGACAGACAACTCCTGTTCCCGCACCACAGGAACCCCACAAGGGACAGCTCACAGCATGTCCCAAAACCCTCGTCTAGCCTTTCGTGTCTATTCATATCTCTGCTGATCCACCTTTTATATTTATTTCATTCATCCATCGTCGATCTTTCGTGAAGCTCAGGCCAGGGCACTGTCTTCTCCGACAGTTTGGGAAGCCACACCAGAGGGGGCACTCGGGGCTGAGGGCTTCACTCCTGGCCACTGCACTCACCACTGACAATAGGCAGGGGTTGCCACGCTTTGTGTAAAGGACGAGATAATGGATATCAGCCTTCCAGCCATCTGGTTTCGGTCGTAACCACCAGGCTTCTGTAGTGGTGATGCGCAAGCAGCTGTAGACCACATGGAAGGCAGCAGGTCTGGCTGACTGCCAATAAAGCTTTATTTACAACAATGAGCAGTGGGCCAGATTTGGCTAGGGGGGAATAAGGAGACTGGAAGTGATTGTGAGGATGGATGCCAGGACTTCCGACCGGGGCAGTGTTACCCTCTCTGCCCCTTGTGAGCCTGAGGAGTTACTTGCTCTCTCCAGGTTTGGGGTTCCCAGTGTACCATACGGGCAGTAATGCCGGCTCTGCCACTGCAGGCTGGTGATTGCAGTCCAGGGTGGTAAAAGATGTGACTGTCGCTGTAAGTCCGCAGTGCTGCTTTGTCTGTGTGGAGGCCCATTCCAGCGACGAGAGGGACTCAGGCATGATTCTTTGTACAGCCTGGGGAGGGGAGGGCTTGGTCGTCATAGAGCAGACCTGCTTTCTGACTTCAGCTGTGAATCTTGCGCCATTGCTCCTTCTTGCTGTCCCCAGACCCCAGTGTGCTTTGGGAATGTGAACTCAGGAGCTCCCGACTTTCTGAGTTCTAGATACTTCTAGACATGCTTTAAGAAAGAGGTTTGGTTTTGTGTAGACTTTGATCATAAAGACCTAACGGATGTGTATCCCAGTGTTTGTTCCTGGAGTATTTACCGGTACACATTTGTATATGTCTGTCCATGGTGAATGGCCAGTGGTCCCCATACTGTAGCTGTGGAAGGAGACCCCATGAGGGGAGTTTTGAGTGGCCTGAGTCAACCCAAGTGGGGGACGCAGGAAGGAGTCTTCCGTGGAGAAAGACACGGCTACTGCCCTGACTAGAGGTGGGCCCTGAGTGGCTGGTCCAGGACTTGTAGATGTATCACTAAGGTTTCCAAGGACTGGCCGGGTGCAGTAGACAGGGACCACCCACCCATCAGAGGAGCCTGGGGCCTCACTGTAGTCTGGAACTGGTACAGAGGGGTGTGTACCTCTGTCTCCTAGGCATCAAGCTTGGGGGGGGGGGCTAGCTACCTGTGTAGGTCAGGTGCATGCAGAAAAGGCAGGCCAGCAGGGGCCACAAAGGATGTAGAAATTATGGTTGGAAGCAGGAGGAGAGGACAGGGAGGGATCTGAGGCTGCCTTGTCCTTTGGCCTTGACCTTTGTGTAGGGCAAAGGGATCAGGGACTATGGTTTGTGGCTTTGGTGAGGGAAGGAAAGGCTCTTTTGGAGGTTCAGTGGCTGTGTTCATGGACAGCCTCTGGTTAACCATGCTGCCCCTTGTCTCTTCTCTCTGTAGATATCAATGAGTGTTTAAGTATCAGTGCCCCATGCCCTGTGGGGCAGACATGCATCAATACAGAGGGCTCATACACATGTCAGAAGAATGTGCCCAACTGTGGCCGTGGCTATCATCTCAACGAAGAGGGAACCCGCTGTGTTGGTTGGTATCAAATGCATGCACACACATGCATGCACGCACGCACGCACATGCACACACTTTCCTGTCTGTTTCCAGTACAGTCTTTCCCTTCTCTAGAAGAGAGAGTTGGTCTCCAAAGTGAAGACATTCTGTTTGCCCATCCATCCCATTGCCCCTCCCTGGGCTTAGACCTTTGCCGTCTTGCCCAAACTATTACAGTAGTGCATACCGACATTTCCAGTCTTGTCTTTAGTCTGTCCAGTGCTCTTAGGCTCCCTGATCACAGCCTCTTGGTGGCTAAGAATGGACATTCACCATTCAGTTCTCCTAAACCAGTCATAGCAAATCGAGATGGCACAAATCTTGCTACTCTCCTGTTAACCAAGGTTTTCTGTCCCACCTGGTCCTGCAGCTGTTAAGTCCCAAAGAATCACACAGAAGTCTACATTAGTTATAAACTGATTGGCCCAAATTAGCTCAGGATTGTTACTAACTCTTTCTTAATATTATATTAGCCCATTATTCTTGCCTGTGTTAGCCATGTGGCTTGGTACCTTTTTTTGGCAAAGTAGTGATACCTTGCTTCTTCTGTGACTGTGTCACTACTGCAGACTGCACTTCCCTCTTTCCAGAATTCTCATTGCCTCGCCTCTACTTCCTGCCTGGTTGTCCTGCCTCTGCTTCCTGCCTGGCCACTGGCCAATCAGCATTTTATTAAAACATGATTGACAGGATGCAAACCATTGTCCCACAGCACTCCCCTGGAGAACACAAGAGTACTGAGTGGCGACTTATTTATTCCCACTATCTGCCTGCTCGCTCATCTCTGCCAGGAAAGGAACCTCCTCCCCCACAACCCTTAGCCATCTCAGGACCTCTCTCACAGCCCTGGGCACTTCCTGTCTCACTGGAGATTAGGGCTGTCACATTGTAGGTGCTCTGTGTAGAATAGGGTGCTGCTGTCAGTGTGAAAGGTTCTCAGTGTGTCTTCCTTTCTCCTCCACTAGATGTGGATGAGTGCTCACCACCGGCCGAGCCCTGTGGGAAGGGCCACAACTGTTTGAACTCCCCAGGCAGTTTCCGCTGCGAGTGCAAGGCTGGATACTATTTTGATGGCATCAGCAGAACCTGTGTGGGTATGTGAATGTCTTTCAGGCTCCAGGTCCTGGCCAGGTGACTCCACATAGAGGACAGTCTGCGGCACCTACGGTGACCATGTCTATCCCATCCTCATCTCAGAAGATCCCAAGTGTAGGCAGTCACAGGGTGAGGACCCACAGTTAGGAGACACTGTCTAACTGCAGCTCTGCCACCATCCTGGCCTCGGGCCATCATCAGGGCACGAACTGTGTCAGCCTGCTTCCTTATGGAACAGGAGTTCTGTTTGACTGCAGCCTCCAAGGGTTTCTAAGACTCCAGCCCAGGTCTGCAGCCAGAAAAATGACAGTGATTTCCCAGAATTGCTACAGACCTTTAGGACTCCAGGGCTTGGGATACACAGCTCCCTAAGACAGAACAAAAGGTGACCAGGAGTGGAGTCAAACCCCATCCAGCTACTGCTTGCTGTTACCAAACCAGGATACTCAATGGAGGCCGACAGCTGCCCTATCTCCCCCCTGCAGCAAACCCCAGTATATTCTCCTGTGGGAAGAGGGCTGGCAGAAGGACATCTGTCCAGATGTGCCACATTTGTCAGAGCACACAGAGACACAGCCAAGGGAGGCCTCAGCTCTTCCATCTGAGACATGAAGGAGTCAGGGGCCGAGGACCATGAACCACTGCCATCAGCAGAAGGGTGGAACATGGCCCTGCTCCAGTGGACGCACTCTGAGCCAACTGCCCCTCTGTTTCAGACATCAATGAGTGCCAACGCTATCCTGGGCGCCTGTGTGGCCACAAGTGCGAGAACACGCCAGGCTCTTACCATTGCAGCTGCTCTGCGGGCTTCCGGCTGTCTGTGGATGGCCGGTCTTGTGAAGGTGAGGATCGGTCACGGTGATCAGCAGCCTTAACTACATCCCTCCTCTACTCACAGACTCCTTTGGAGTTTAGTGGGCAGGCATGTGACTCCAAGCCAGTCACAGCCATGCTGAAACTTGGCGAGTCTCCCTGGCAGGGCTTGGCCAGTGGTTTGGTTCATGAGTCTGGCTGTGCACAGATAACAGAGTGCCTTGTAATATCATGTGTGGTTATTGTTCGGTTATTGTTCCTGGATGTGTTTAGACATCTGAGCCTCATGCTTTGGTAAGACTAAGGACACGGTGCTGAGGCCTGGCCAGCCATGCCTCTACTATGTGTTATTGAGCATGTGCACCGTGGTGTAGCAAGATTGGTTCCTATGTCAGGGAGTATGTTTATGATGTGATGGAAAAACCACACTGGACACAGACTGAGCAGGTGACCTGACCAGGCATGTTGGGACCACAGATATGAAACACTGAGAGAGAGGCTAATGGCCTATCCCTTCTACTCTCTCAGAAACATAATAAATGAATGCAAGAAGGAATCTCTAAGCCAGAGATCAGCCAGCTTTTTCTCTTCCAGCTGCATGGTGACTATTTTAAACACAAAAGTAGCCATAGGTTCTGGTCAAGCAAGGGTGTTCATAGCTATGTGCCAACAAAAACTTTATTTCCAAAAAACAAGTGGTGGGCCAAACCTGGCCTGGAACTTGCTCTAGGTGAATGGAATTGGTGACCAATAGTTGGGCTGCAAGTAGCCCCGAAGTTCGCAGATTTAGGTGTACCAGGGCTACTGTCCCACAGCTACGTCACCTTTGTCACCGCCTGGAAGATGAAAGTGGGGAGGGTGGGAAAGATTTTCACTGAGAGCTAGAAGGGGCTGTGGCCAGGATGGGTCTCTGGGTATGCTATCATGCTGAGCCTGGGCCCTGTGGGGTGGGATTGAAGAGCGCCAAGGCTGGAGGCTGTCATTCATCCTAACAGGATTTGGTGTGGCTTCACACAGTCAGTAGCAGGGATGGAGAAATTCCAGTTTTCTCAGCTACCGGGGGCTGGAGTAGAGGCCCCTCTCTCCTTGGGAATCTCAGTCTTCAATTTCAGACTTCACCTCCCTGTTTCACATCAGGGAGGTGATGAGGAAATATTCTGCTCCCTGCTCTCGATGTCCTCCCTCTGCACGGGAGTCAGGGACTTGAGGTGTGGGTCTGAGCTGTGACTCTTGGGAACCTCTCTTTTCTAGATGTGAATGAATGCCTCAACAGCCCCTGCAGCCAGGAGTGTGCTAATGTCTATGGCTCCTACCAGTGTTACTGTCGCCGAGGCTACCAGCTCAGTGACTTGGACGGGGTCACCTGCGAAGGTGAGGGCGCCCTGTGTACTGTGGGGAACACCCTGATTCTGCCACCCAGTGCACAGCAGTCTCTGGCTGCATTTCAGAATCCGTGGTGGAGAGCCTGCCAGGATTCCTCTACCCAGTGAGAGTCCTGTTTGCTCCTTTGGAGGCGGGGCTGGATCCTTGCTTTTCCTCTGGTAGACCTTTTACTTGGGTTGAGAGTGAGGTTAGGAAGCAAGCAAACCAGTCTGTGGGTTTGCCCTTAAATACACATGCCGAGGTGGTAACCGCTCGGTATGCTGGCACTCCAAGCGACAGGGCACAGGAACCTGGCAGCAGTATGTGACTGAGAGGTGAGGAGTGAGCTGAGGGCCACCTGACCCCTGAGACACAGCTCTGCTCTGGCCTTTTGAGCTTCAGCCTCACCAGGCCTGGCCATCACCTTCTCTGTCAGATGCAATCCTCCCTCCTAGACTGTTGGGACAGCCCAACCAGATGGCAGCTCACAAGCACCTGGAAACGTCAGTGTTATAACAAGCTGAGAACTCCCAGGTCCAGATCCAAAATGCTCTCTTCTGCGCTCGCTCTCTCTCTCTCTCTCTCTCTCTCTCTCTCTCTCTCTCTCTCTCTCTCTCTCTCTCTCTCTGTATAGAGGTGTGCCAGGGCCTTGCTCAGCAGTTGCTGCTTCACCCAGCTATGTCCCCAGACATAAAATCTGAAGCTTTTTGAGTCTCAGTATGATGCCAAAGTGGAAAATTCCATACCATGAATCACAGACCAAGCTCAGGTACACTGAAAATACCGTATAGAAATGGATTTGGGGTTTAGACTTAACTCCCATCCCCAAGATATATTTATGTAAGTAGTAATGTCCCGGAATATCTGAGACCCTTCTGGTCCCAAGCGTTTCAGATGAGGGAGACTCAGCCTGTACTTTCATGTGACGTGCTGTGAGTTTTGTATATTTGATTGGATGATTGGGTTAGGTGCCTTTTTTAAAATTTATTTTATTTATTTATTTATTAGCAAATTGTCCTCTATTCTCCTTCTCTGTACACTTCACACCATACTAGTTTTAGACTACAAGGGCTAGTTCCAGGACAGGCTCCAAAGCTACAGAGAAACCCTTCCTGAAAAACCCAAAGGGGAAAAAAAGACTATATATCCCTAGAAGAGTCCACCCCCTCCCTGGGCCTCAGTTTCCCCTTCTGTGATGATGGTCTCTTGGCCACCGTCAGCCCCAGTGCCCGAGGCCTGTTCCTGGCTTGTTCTATGCTGTTGCCCTCCCAGCCCAGCCTGGCCATGCAGGGCTGCCCCGTGGCCTAGCTGCTGCTGTGGCTGTGGAGCAGAGCTGGATCCTGAGGGAGGACTCTGATTGTGCTGTTGCAGATATTGACGAGTGTGCCCTGCCCACCGGGGGCCACATCTGCTCCTACCGCTGCATCAACGTCCCCGGAAGCTTCCAGTGCAGCTGCCCCTCATCTGGCTACAGGCTAGCCCCCAATGGTCGCAACTGCCAAGGTGAGTGAGGCGGACTGTCTACCTTGGGGTCATCCATGCGTTTGACAAGTTTCACAGTGTTGGAGGAGATGTGCTTCCCAGATGCAGGGACTGTGCCACTGGTGAGAATGATTTCAGGGAGTAGGGAGAGGTGTCCCGGCTTCCCACACAGAAGACCAAGGGTGTCCTCAGGGCTGTCTGGGCTCTGTGAAGGTCCTGTCAGGTAAGAACACCCAAACTCTCTCACTCTGTCCTTCTTGGCACTTGGCAGAGTGACACAGGGACCCTGTCCTCAGTCTAGTCTAATTGTGTATTCTCCCACCCAGTCATTGGACAGACAGGCACTGAACCAGGTCCTAGGATACAGAAGTGAGCAGGTGTCAGGTGCCTCTGCTCCTGCAAAGGGCTGACTGTGGTCTGGTATGAGAAGCCAGAGGTCTCTGTATCTGGGGACTGTAGCAATTGTGGGTGTTTAGTGGGCTAGGGTCAGCTCTGGCATCGGGTCAGCTCTGGCATGGGCTCGGTGGTGAGAGCTAGTAGAGTCTCTGTATTTGTCCTTCCTTCCTAAGAACTTGCTGGGTTCCCCGTCATTCCCTATTCACCCATTTGGTTACTGACAATGCTGAGGACAAGCTTGTGGACAAATGATCTTGTGTGTGCCCTCTGGCTCACACCAGGAGCTGTCCGAGGAGCATATCACAGGCAAAGCTGTCTGGCCCCTTCACAAGTCCCCCATGAGCTGGCAGTCCAGAGGCTCCAGAGAATCCCAGGTCCTGAACGTGAAGATGGGCACTCGTGACCCCTGCACTGCAGGTGCAGAGAGAGCCACTTCCTTGGAGCTGTCTGACCAGCCAACCTGACCAAGTCCTGGGCACCAGGTTGAGGCGGGGGCGGGTGGAGAATGGCAGAGGAAGATTCCTGATGCTCTACACATTCATGCATGGGCACTCACACACACACATGTTTGTGTACATAACCCCTCCAATACACACACACACACACACACACACACACACACACACACACACGCATGTGCGTGCACACATACCACCACCACCACCAACAAAGGAGGTGGCCAGCCAAAGGCAGGGCCTGTGACATTCTCTGGAAGGGGCCCGCTCAACTTCTCTGAGGTCGGACAGGACTGTTTTTACCCCCATAGTCCTGCTTTCTGCTCTCCTGGCGCAGGTCCCTCACCACAGCCTGGAGTACTGCCCAGAAGCAGCAAAAACACATGCCTGAGCTGGCGAGATGGCTCATTGAATAAGACTCTTGTTGCCAAGCCTGATGACTCCAAGTTCAATCCCTGGGACCCACACAGTAGAAAGAGCAAACAGATTCTTGCAAGTTGTTCTCTGACCTTCACATGCATGCTGCGGCACATGCCTATCTCCACCCTCCAAATAAAAAGGTTTTTTGTTGTTGTTGTTAGTTTTTTTGGGGTTTTTTTTTGTTTGTTTGTTTAGTTTTTAAATCCACAAACCCACATTCTTGAGCTGTGGTCTTTGAGCTTGGCAAGGGTTGCTCTTGCCAGTGACAGTCAGACACGTGACTTTTCTTAACAGCTGCCGCCTATGTTTGGTGATAACCCTGAACCCCACCCACTTGGAATGTTGTATAAGGGGCTTCCCCACCTCTAGAGGCTACAGGCCCTGTATCAGGATCTCCAGGCCTGGTCCCCTTGTCTAACCACTTTTGTTACTGCTCTGAGACCCAAGGGAAGATGCATGGCTTCTTTTTAGGGCCTGTTTCCTCACCTGTGATGTGGGACCAAAGGCTCAGACCCTTCCTGACTGTCAAGATGTAGCTAATCACACATGAGGTCAGGGTAGCGTTCCTTGAGAGCCATGGGAAGGTGGTATGTGGTTGGAGCACCAGATTCTGGTGCCTACTTGCGTGGGTTCAAATTTTGGCTGTGTCACTTATATAGATCATGTGACTGTGACCTGATTCCTTACGCTCCGTGAACCGTTTCTAAGATGAGGACTGTAACAACACACATTGTCATCCCTGCTGGTGTCCCAACACCCTTCACACAGTATCTTGTTGCACACCCCCACTGAAACGATTGTGAATAAGCTAGTATCTTTGTAATTCTCTGTGTCTCATAAACAGAGGGTCTGACACCAGATGGTGCTCCCATGGAGGTCCAGGATGTTAATTCCAGGATGTTAATACACAGTTTGCATGGGTGGGGATGGCTTTCATGGCTTTAGCCTATACCACGCTGTCTCTGGGTCTCTACAGACATTGACGAGTGTGTGACTGGTATCCACAACTGCTCCATCAATGAGACTTGCTTCAACATCCAGGGCAGCTTCCGCTGTCTGTCCTTTGAATGCCCCGAGAACTATCGCCGCTCCGCAGACACGTAAGTCTCTGGGACCTACTGTCGTCTGTCTGTATTGGGTTTCCTAAAGGCCCAGCACAGGGCATGAACAGGTGGCCCATAAGCTGTGACCATAGTGTTCTCCTATTTGGCCTTAAGAATCTGCTGATTCTTGGTTGGGAGGTTCTTGAGGGCCAGTGAGACTGTCCTTGGGAGGCCATGGGGATAGCTGCAGCTGAGTCTTGGACTGTGGGCATGTTGCCATTGAGGTACACCTTGGTCACTTCATCTATAACATGCTTATGTGAGAATACGCTGACCCGGAGGAGCAGGTGACAATGTCACTCTCTTGGCCAAAATCCAGGGTTCAAGGTGACTTTTAAAGGCATCTGCATTCCATCTAGCATAGTGATGTGTGGAAACAGCATGGGGTATCCTGTGTCCCATACTTGAAACTGACTATGTGCCCTTGTAATCTCCGGTCACCGTGGTGTCCTCTCCGATGTCCAGGAACTCCTTCCTTAGGGAGTTTAGAGGACTCCCAGGCCATGGTTCCCACTGCAACCACTGTCATCTCAGTTCTATCCAGAGAACTTCATTTACCTGCTGTGGGGAAAGCTCCACTCTGGGAGCTCATTCCAGGAGTGTGGATCGATGACCTCACCACTAGCACCGAAATGCTCAAAGCGAGCATATGGCTGGACAGCCTGGGTTTTTCATTGTGATCTCTTGACCTTGTGCTTGTCTTTGGCTCTTGGCCAGCCACCCTGCCTGATCAGTGGTCAGTGTTTCCTTTTGCTGATGCTTCAGGCTCCCGTGTTCAACGTATGATCCCGGGGAGAGCCCTTTCTGTTGTAGATTCTGTTCAGCTTCCAGTTTGCTCTACTCTGGAAACCTTGAGTTCTTTCTGACCTTAGGACTGCTTGCCTACCACCCTGCCCTTATCCCTGACCTTCTGTATTTCCCTGGCATGTTTTTAATCTTCTCACCAACTTACCACCTTCTGTGATGTGTTGATGCAGACCTGCAATCCCAGCACTATGATCACCAGCTTGAGGACAGTCTGGGCTGCCTGTTGAGACCCTGTCTCCGCACTGCCAAGTGCCTTGTGTCTCTCTGTGTCTGGGTCAGGATAAAGCTACTCCAGAAGTGGATTTGCAAATGTGTCGCATCCCTAGGAGGTCACGAGTTGTGCAATAGCCTGGCTGCAATGGCAGGACTGTCCTGAGTCACCGAGAAAGCTATGCACCCTTGGTTTGAGGCCGCTTTCTGTTTCCCATTACAAATGACTGGGTTTGAGGATTCCAGAAGCTGGGCTGTGGTTGTAATGGTTACTTCTAACTCCTGTGCTGAGGGCAGGACATTCGAGTCCGTGGGGAGGCAGATTGACCTTGCTCGCTGAAGTGATTGCTAAGGTGGGCAAAATCCAGCTGCTGGTGGGCTGAGTATTTACAGGCTCCTGGGTAGACGATGGGCCATGGATGTCCCGCCCATTGGGCGAACTTCAAGGAGCACAGGCCAGATAGTGAACAGAGAGTACACAGGATCCCGAGAGTGGAGAGAGGCCGACCTGGCCAGGGGAGGGGTAGATAGGTAGGATGTTGTTGGCCAGACTTGAATTAAGGTCAGTGGGAGCTGAGTTAGGCAGTGGGGGAGATTGGGGACCTGCACACACTGAAATGGGGGTATCCCTGGGACACCTGTGGTGCATTTCCTGCCAGTGTGGGGTTGATGCGCCAGGTCACAGCTGCCGCATCCCACTGTTTCTGGGACTGGAAGAGGAAACTATTCTTCATAAAAACAGGCTGGATGTGGACAGAGGGACAAGGGAGGTGATGCTCCAATCCTGGGAAGATGGCCATCCTCCTGTGACACTTTCTGTCCTTTGTCTGTGTGTCACTAAGTGCCGGAGATAGGGATGGGGGAGGTGGAGTCGTCTATGCTGAGGATTTGGGGAGTCCTAAGTGAACCCCTTGGGAACGCTCCTCTTCCAAGCAGAGACTCAAGCTTTATGGAGATGCTGAGATATTCTAGATAGATCACAGTTTGTTAGTCATGCTGACTTGGGTTTCTTGGAACTTCTGTCCTAAGCTGTAAGGTGGAATGGTGGGGTGGTCTGTAGGGTTCCCCGCAGGCATGACTCTGGGGCACAGCCTCCCTCTGCTTGTTTTGCATAGACCTCACCCTGGGTTCTGCCCAGCGGGCAGGAGCAGGCATCCCAGGACACACTTATTCCTGCAGTACTGTTGGGGGAAAAGAAAGCTGGGTCTTCTTTGGTTATGGTGTGTAAATCTGGGAGGCCATATGGGGATGCAAGGACTTGGGCTGCAATGTAGAAAGGCTGGGCTTCTGGTCCTGGCCTTTCTCAGTGCTGTGGCCTTTGGTCAACTTTGGGCCACTTAAGTAAAATGGTACAAGCTTACTTGCTTGGTCAGATGTTGATAATCAGAGGTAGCGAACCTGACTCAGTGCTAGCCCAGTCTGCCCATTGAGCTGTTGTGGGGGTGAGGGTGGTGGGCCATTCTTCTCCTCAAGGCACAAGTGAGAGGACAAGATTCTTTTTGAGTGACATCAGTTTTGTTCTGCTGGTCAGTGGGTGACAAGGCTGTGTCTAAGGCCACTTGACTCTCGGATGGGAAAGCCAGAGATGGCATATGAAGGGCATATGATTATGACTTTGTGACTGGCAGCTGTACCAGAGTCTCTTTGGTTACAGCTTTCTCCTTTGATGGACCCTGTTGAGGAGGCATGGACCAGTTATGAGACCAGTGCTGGGCAGAGGAAGTGGGGCCGAGGCCTGAGTCTCCAGTGGAAGGTTTTCACCCTGCTGTTTACCCTAGCCGGGGGTGGGGTGCTAGTGAGAAGAAACTCATTTCCTGACACATGTTAGAGGAGAGGCTTCCATTCTACAAGCCTGTTTCTCCTCATCAGAAACCTGGGTCTCTTAATTCCCTGACCTTTAGGAAGGAGACAGTACACGGCGTGAAATGGATGTCGTGGCATAACACTTGTGATCTCAGCATTGGTGAGGTAGAGGCAAGCAGATCAGGAGTTCAGGATCAGCGATGACTGCATGAGGCACTGTTTCAAGGAGAGACAAGGTGAACAGGGATGAGCCGAGGGCTCAGCAGGTGACTCACTTGCTCTGCAAGTTTGAGAACTGGATTTCGGATCCCTAGCACCCATGCCAGGTAGGCATAGCAGCTTATCCGTGGAGATGGTGGGTTCCCATGGCAAGCTGAGTAGTTAAATAGCCAAATTGTCCTGCTCTGAGTTCACGTGAGGCACCCTGCCTTGCTATATAAGGCAGAGATCAATCGGAAAAGACACAAGGTGACAACCTTCAACCTTAGGCATCCATATGCATGTGCACACACATATGCCATACGTGTATATACAAAGGAATCAGTGGGTGGCTCTCCTGCGGTTCATGCTCCACAGGGGCAGCTTGTTCTGGAATCATGATGGGTAAGATGTGGGAATCAATCTTCTCCACCTTCCAGTCTCCCCCCTCTCTACCCCCCCCTCGGCCTCAGACCCTCTCTCACTTCATGCAGATTCCTTCTCTCCTATGATAGTCCTGGCTACCCAGGAGCCCGACCCAGCAAGCCAGGGCCACAAGCCACAAATGAGTCCCATGGACATGCCCAGGTAGCTAAGGTCCTAACTGCAGAGTGCTGATTACTTCTGTGTTCAAGGCTGTCTTTAGTATTCAGTAGGGCTGGATACATCGTTTTGCCCCTCTGTAGAGCCACCCTGGAGGATGGTTGTAAGATCAGTCATGAAGCTGGGTGGCTCTGGGTGCTGTGACTTGGGAAAGTGGCATAAGTGAAAAGCTGTGGTCCCAGAGGTCAAGAGGGACTGGGCCAGGTCCTAGGCCTCTCTCAGGAATGACAAATGGCTCATGTGATGGAGATGTCAGCAGATGATCACAGGGGTGGTACAGCAGCCTTTTTCTTGGCTTTTGTCTCTCATCTGTACTGGCTTCTGATTATTTTCACAAAACTTGAGGTACTACTGTCAAAGATGTTGAACTGGAGAATTGGGGTACATTGTACTGTAATGCATATATCAGGAGGGAATGTGTCTGTGGGTGCTATGTGGTCCCTGCGCAGGGCAGGTCCCAGGTTCAGCTTCCCTTTACCCTGCTCTGTAATTGATTCAGTGATGACTGACACCCCTCTAACACACACACACTCACGCACACACACTCACGCACACACACACACAATCTGGGTGATTCAGCTACCAGGTTTCCTTGCTGTCCCTAGTCTGACCAGCAGTTTGCCACACACGGTAGTTATGACTTCTAGGATGTTTTGATGAAATTTGGGGCAGAGAAGGGAAATCAAGGACCAAGCCGACCTGTACAGTGACCATTTACAAAGTGCTGGCACAGGGGATAAAGCCAAAGAGCCACCACCCCGCCTGGGAAGTGAGTGGCCTAAAAAGAGCCAGCCCATGCCCCTCTTTCCAGGGAGGACTTGGGTTCTCTTCTGATGGATAACAGCATCCACATCTCTGAGATGTGATGGTTGTGGGGGCTGGACCAGGACATCATGAAGGCCTCACAGTGCTTGCCTTCACGTTTGCGGTGCTTATTTTGCAAATCAAGACCTAGTCTTTGGTCAGCAGAGGGCCCCACAGGGCAAGTGGGAAAGCTAAATTCCGTGAAGGAGACTGTAGCACCACCTACTGACCAGACCTGTTCAGACGATTCCTGAAGCACATGAACTAGCATCATGCCCCCCTTCTGTCATACATGTGTGTCCTTGCATGCATGCATGTAGCCTCTTAAGGGAGATAAGCTGACTTTGAAACTCACATTTGCTTCTTACTGCCATTGACACCCCAGAGGAACAGAGCTCATGGACCCCAGAAGCCTCCCTGACTCTTCACTGCCCTCCCTGCTCCCAATCATCTCATCATAGATCTCCTGATCATGTGCAACACCCCCATTTACCTGGTCCCTGACATCTCTAGGGGTAACATCTTTCCTCAATGCCCATGCCCACCTTTTTCCCTACTACAACGGCTCCAGGCTCTCCCTCCCAGAATCTGCTCTCTTTAGCGTGCACGGTCATCTCCTGTTATATCACCATGGCTCTTACTTGTAGGACTGTTCCTTTCTTAGAGTCAGACTGGTGAATAGTCAAATAGATGAAAGGCTTCCTAACAGCCCTGATAAGTTTCCGATAAGATGCAAACAGAAACGCCGTGCACAAGAACTGTCAAATGTGGTATAAACCAAGACAAGAAATGGAGGCCTAGGAAGCCAAAGGAGAAATCTGATGGAAGACCAGGAGAGAAAATACCCCCAAGTGGAGAATCCAAACCCAGTCAAAATGGCAGAACTTCCTGAGAAGGACTTGGCCAAGTCCTATGGGGCGTGACATCTTGTCTCTGCTTCTTTTTAAGACTCTGTCACGCTGCCTTCACAATGTGCTGGGCCTGGTATTCAGGACGTAGAACACAGTTCATTTCCTGCCAACATCCTGTCCCAGGAATGTACTCTCTGTCTCCATCCTGTTGTAGGAAGTTAGGGTCTGTAATTAGAAGTGACTAAGAAAATGATCCTCACCCTATCACAAGAGGTCAGTTCCTGTCACAGAGTCAGGGCTGTCTTCATCCTACATCCTGTCACGTTTTGTCGTAACCTCTCCTACAAGGGCGTTAGTGCATGTCTCCATTCTGTTATAGGAAGGGAGCATCTGTTGTCATCTCTGCCACGCAAGAAAGTAGGGCCTTTCTTTGTCTAGGAAGTTAGAACCTGTCACAGGAAGTGAGACCCTGCCTTCATCTCCACCACATAGGAAGTTAGGATCTGTCTCCATCCTCCATGGGAAGTGAGACCTTTTTCATCTCCACCACACAGGAAGTTAGGATCTGTCTCCATCCTCCACGGGAAGTGAGACCTTTTTCATCTCCACCACTCAGGAAGTTAGGACCTGTCTCCATCCTGCACGGGAAGTGAGACCTTTTTCATCTCCACCACACAGGAAGTTAGGATCTGTCTCCATCCTCCACGGGAAGTGAGACCTTTTTCATCTCCACCACTCAGGAAGTTAGGACCTGTCTCCATCCTGCACGGGAAGTGAGACCTTTTTCATCTCCACCACACAGGAAGTTAGGATCTGTCTCCATCCTCCACGGGAAGTTCAGTCTTGTCACGGGATATTAGCAGCTGTCACATCTCCATTCTGAGCCCCGCTCTGTCTCTGTGGATGACCTGCAGCAGGTGTCTAAAGCTGAATGACAAGGACTGGGAAGCGGACCTCATCCCTGAGCATAGACTCGGCTTCTTCCCTCACTCTGTGGCTTTCTCTGAACCTGTTTCCTCATCTGACAAATGGCTCTCAGGCCACCGTCTTAAACACTGGTAGTGATGGCGCTAGTGAATGTATGAGGATTAGCCCCATGTCCAATAAATGCCAATGTCCATAATGATCTCTGGGTAGTCTCTCGACCCACCCAGGAGTTCTTCATGCCCTTGGCCACTGTCTGGGTGAGGCCCTTGCCTAGTGTGCCCAAGGTGGTTCTCTGTCTTGAGAAGGGGACACATCTCACGCTGGGTATGGCTTGACCCCAGCCGCCAGTGCCCCCAGAGGGTGTTGGAAGAGGCTGGTACCCGAGTCTATGGCCTGGAGGTCTACAGCACCTCCCCGAGGTGAGTGAGGGTGCTCTTTGTGCTGGCTGTGTTAGCCAGAAGGGTAGCAGGAGGTCCCGCCCAGCGAGCCGCGCTTGCCCACACTCTGTTGTTTCTCTGCTTGCTGAGGTGGCGCTAACCCTCTTCCTGTCTCTCTGTCCACTTGTCTTTCAGCCGCTGTGAGCGCTTGCCTTGCCATGAGAACCAGGAGTGCCCCAGGCTGCCTCTGAGAATAACCTACTACCACCTCTCTTTCCCCACCAACATCCAAGTGCCCGCAGTGGTTTTCCGCATGGGCCCTTCCAGTGCTGTCCCTGGGGACAGCATGCAGCTGGCCATCACCGCCGGCAATGAGGAGGGCTTTTTCACCACTCGAAAGGTGAGCCACCACAGTGGGGTGGTGGCCCTCACCAAGCCCATCCCCGAGCCCAGGGACTTGCTCCTGACCGTCAAGATGGATCTCTATCGCCACGGCACAGTCAGCTCCTTTGTGGCCAAGCTTTATATCTTTGTGTCTGCAGAGCTCTGAGTGCTTGCTTGGCTCTGGGCACCCCCTGCTGTCGCTCTCCTGCCCTTGGAGTTCTAATAAAGTCCCAGCGGCCGTCCCACACAGCATGCCTCTTGTGCCTTGGTTTTATTGGGCGTGGACAGGGATCTCTGTGCTTTTTCTCTCCTGGGGTAAACTGAGCCTCTTCCAGAATTGGTTCCCTCACAGGTGACCGGGGAATACCTTTCATAAGGTCTGGGTACCTGAGAACCCCAGCAATAGGCTCCTCATTGTACCACCAGACATCCCAGGCAAGGGAAGAGTGAGGCTGAGCCAGGTCTATACCTATGCACTGTCTCTTCCTGCTGTGTTACCCCAACAGGTAGCACTGATGGCTGAGAAAGGGCCCTCACCCACAGAGATACCTCAGCTCTGCCTCCTTCATCTTTCAGACACAGAACCAGCCCACAAGAAAGGGAAGGGCTTGGCTCTTAGGAATTGACCTGTGTGACCAAGCTAGCCTGAGGAAGTAGGCCTTCGGGCCACAGGGGCTCTTTCTAGGATCACCAAGGCTGGGTGTATATCTAACCTTCTGGTCTGGGAAAGCAGTAAACACAGTTGATACTTTTTGGATGAAGCTTTTGGGTAAATTATAAATGAACGCATTGGCCTTTACTGAACCCCAGTGCTGTGCCAAGAGGAGGCAAAGGCCAGCACTGTTGTGTTGCTGGCTGGGAACCATAAAGTGTCTGTCAGATATTTTGTGTATATGTCAGTCTGCATTGTCTTTGTGGATACTCAGAGAGTCTGTGTGATTTGCCCACGATCACACAGGTGATATATGTGTCCCAGCCCCACAACTCTGCCTATTCTGGTCCATCACAGTTCCTCCACTGTGAGTCCTGATCCTCCTGGCTGTATGTTCTCCATCATGAGTCCAGCCAAGCCAGCTTCTGCAGGTCTCCTGGCATCCACTCGACACGCCCCACAGTTCATTCTCTGCTCAGAAACTGGAGCATGTCGAGGAATGTGCCTGAAATCCTTCATGGCATCCATTGTATGTAGTTGTGGCTCCTATTCTGTTCTTTTTTTTAAAAAGTGTGTGTTTTATCCGCATGTATGTGCGTGCATTGAACGCATGCCTGGTGGAGGTCAGAATGCATGCCTGGAGTTAGAGTTGCAGACATTGTGAATCTCCATGGATGTGCTAGGAGCTGAACCTAGGTCCTCTGAAAAAGCAGCCAGTGCTCTTAGCCACCAAGCAATCTGTCCTCTGTGGGATTTTCAAGGGTGGGTACAGCTTCATCTTCGGGTGACAATCCATCCTGACCTCAGATTACTCTCCCGTTGCTCACATCCTTTAAGCCGAAATGGAATTTTATACCCTTACCCTGAAAGCTGGTTAAACCTCAGTTTAAGTGGGCTTTCCTCTTCAGCTGTATTAGTCTATGTTTTTATTATGATAACAAACTACAGGAGGCTGGGTAACTTCCTGAAGAAAAGATGGTTGTTGAGCTTCTTACTTGGCTTCTAGCTATGGGACAACAAGGTCAAGAGTCTTCATTTGATGATGGCCCTTCATGCTGGTAGAGTCCTGTTGGGTCTCAGGCTGTCATGTGCAGAGATGGAGCACGTATCAACATCTGTCTT
Source organism: Myodes glareolus (assembly GCF_982192425.1). Lineage (NCBI taxonomy): Eukaryota > Metazoa > Chordata > Mammalia > Rodentia > Cricetidae > Myodes > Myodes glareolus. Next base: position 47,503,723 of record NC_142044.1, read on the forward strand.
GTCTTCTGAAGCCTCCAGGATTTATGGGGGCTCCACTGTAAGGACTGTAATCCCAGCCACCCTCCTCAGACCCCGTCTCTAGGTATTGTAGCTGGAGAGAATACCCACTCTCCTAATACCTCAACAAGGGTTAAATGTCAACACATGAAGCCTTGGGGGACACACACACCATAGCCTCACTGTTATGGGAGCTTTGCCTAACACCCCAGGTTGTGCTTCCTCCTTCCTGCTTACAACATTATCTTTGTGGTGCTTAGAACAGTCTGAGATGTTTGTTTCTGTTCTCTAGATTTGTTTTCCTTGCCATCTAAGAGATTCTACAAAGGCAGGGACTGGGTCTGTCTTATTCCGTGACTATCTTGGTCTTCTGGCAAGGTGCCCAGTACACACCAGTTACTCTGTGTCTATTGAGAAAATGGTGATTCCGCCAATACTGGCTCACTTAGGGCATCTATTGCTGTAAAGAGACACCATGACCACAGCAACTCTCATAAAGGAACTTAATTGGGGGTGGCTTACCTGGCTTACAGTTCAGAGGTTTAATCTGCTATTATCTTGGTGGGAAGCATGGTGGTATGTCTAGGCATGATGCTTGAGAGGTAGCTGAGAATTCTACATCTGGATGGCAGGCAGCAGGAAGAGAGAGTGGCACTGGGCCTGGCTTGAGTTTCTGAAACCTCAAAGCCCCGCCCCAGTGACACACTTCCTCCCATAAGACCACACCTACTCCAACAAGGCCACACTTCCTCATAGTGCCACTCCCTGTGAGCTTATGGGGGCTGTATTCATTCAAACCACCAAACTGGCTTAAGTTTTCAGTCTTTCAGTGGATCTGACTACTAGTGCTATCTCTGCTCAGACCTGAAGAAGAGTGGGCAGGAGTGAAGGACTCTGAAGGACCCTCAGGGCCTCCGATCATCTGTAGAGCGCTGGGGTATGTTCCCCACGGATGGAGGGGAAGACAGTGTGCACTGACCTCTGCCTTGTACAGGGGCAGCAGCTGCCTCTCTGCCTGACCTGAACCTTTCTATCCAGTCCTCTCCGTGTTTCCCCCTCCATCACCCAAACCTTGCTCTGATACGTGGGTCCTGGGTTGCCTTCGAGCTGCCTCTCTCGCAGGGTATGCACCAAGCCACATCAGAGGATGTTGAAGGGTTAGTCTCACTGTTCAGTTCCTCCTTGGAACCCTCTCTGGATCTCTTTTTCTAGATCATGAAGTCTAAACCCTTGAAGGGTTTCTGTTCCCAGTGTGATCGGCCCTAGCCTACCCTCTCAGCTGCAGCTCCCCCTCCTTGACTCATGCCCTTTGCTGTGTCCTGGGCCATAGGGCAGCTTCAGCCTGAGCTTTGCCTTCTTTCTGCCAACTGCCTTCCCTCTTACAGACTTAGCTCGAAAGTCTTCTCCTAGGTGAACCCTTTCTTGATTGGCACTCCCTGGCCCCAGGCATTCTTCCTCGGAGCATTTACCCTGGTATCTTAAAGTTGACAACTTTTTTGTTGTACCTGCTAGGTTGGGACTTTTGAATGAAGGGGTAGTGTTTGTAGTTAGTTTGGGCTTTTTGGTCCCAAGAAGCCACTCAGTAAATAAGTGGGAAACTTGATAGGATGGGTGGGTGGGAGAATGGGTGAATGGGTGATGGATGAATGGATGGATGGGTGGATAAAAGAAGAATGGATGGTTGAAAGGATGGGTGGGTATGTAGGTGGATTGATGGATGGATAGCATTTTCAAGGTTTAGCTCAAGTATGTCTTCAGTGAAGCCAGCAAAGGTCTGTAAGGAACTTATTCTTGTTGGAATGGAGAGGGTCTGAAGGTCTTAGTCTGGCAGTCATCATGGCCCAGATTATTCAGGCAAAGGGGCACTTTTGTTCTCATGGGCACAGGATTTTGAAGACTGGGTGGGTGTTACAGGGATCTCAGAGGCTATTTAGCAACCTTCCATGGCTTGTCACAGTCCCCTCCACAGTGTCTTCAAGTGTGTCACTACCTCTGCTTGAGCTCTTTTGGGGTGCCCCCACCTCTTTATTTTTAAGACAATCTTTAGTGTGTGTGTGTGTGTGTGTGTGCAAGAGAGAGGGGTGGTATGGGTACACACAAGAGGCCAGAAGAAGTCACTGGGTTCCCCCGAAGATGGAGTTTACATGTGATTTTAAGCCGCCCAACGTGGGTTCTGGTTACTGAGCTCAGGTCCTCTGGAAGAGCAGCAAGCACTCTTACTGAGCTATCTCACCCGCCCACTCCCACTTCTGAAAAGCTTCTCTCCGATGTAGAGCATTGTTCCCAGCTCTTGCTGCTGAGAGACCAGATGGTGCAGGAAAAACAAGAGCGGGTCCCTGGGTCTTCTGCCTCCTGCTTCCTGTACACAGATTCTGCCCTGGCTTTGCTTGCCTCCGCGCAGAGCATCCAGGGCCACCTTGCGGATGCTCTGAAGGGTCTATGAAGTAGCTTATGAGGCTGTGTCTGTATCTAGCTGGTGGGCTGTGAGCATTGCCTTTCTGGTGGGAGGTAGTCAAAGACTCCTTTGGTTCTTGATGTAAGTGGGAGATTAGGGCTCTTTGGGTTTGAATATATCTCTGGTTACTAATAGAAGAAGCAACTATGACTCTAAGGCTTATGATTATCTCACTTTGTCAATGTGGTAAATCAAGTACCCAAGGAGAAAAGATAATTTGTCAGTATTGTGATGATGCATGGTACTCACAGTGGGCCCAATGCTTTCCCAAGACCCTACTTCCAATGAAGATAATTTGCTTGTTCTATCTCACTGCAGCTGTGGGAATCAAACTCTATTCATGTCCCTGCTTGGTGAGCAGGATACAGAATCACACAGTTTAGGTAAATTGCCCCGAACCCCACTGCTGGTGTCTACCTGGAGCAGCACTGGGGCTTATAGCCTGGTCTAGGGTCTGTCTTGAGTTGTACCACCTAGGATGAAGAAGGAACATTCCTGGAATTGGATGGCTCTGAAGGTTTGTCGCCATTCCACAGTTCCCAAGAGTGACAGCAAGATACTCTGTCAGCAAAAGGAGGAGGCACTGCACAGTGGGACAGAGCACAGCAGATAAAACGTAGTAGTAGAGGCTGGAGAGATGACTCAGGGTTAAGAACACTGGTCGCTCTTCCAGAGCATCCGTGGGGCAGCTCACAACCAGCTGTAACTGTATTCCCTGAGGATCTGATGTCCTCTTGTGACCTCCTTAGCCTCGCTTGCATGTAGTGGACATACATACATGCACGCAAAACAACCATAAAATAAAAAGGCAAGAAAAATTTAAAAGGCAGAAGTATGTGCGGAATGGGCCGCCCGAGAGATGCAGGCTGAGTTTTTTGAAGTTCTCTGGATCCTTCCCCCAAAACACTCAGAAAGACTAGGCAGGAAGATTAAAAATCCATGGAAAATACTCACCGCGAAACAAAGTAGCAAGGCATCTCCACACACTCCCCAAATATAAGTCAGGGCCTCTGCGTGTGGGTGGAATCTGTGGAAAATGGCTGAAAAAATACTGGGGAATCCCGAATAGCCCCTGGACATGCCTGGCAAGAGCGGTAGGTTAATTGGGAGCTCAGAGTACCTGATAGCTGCCTCTCACTCCCCACCCCAGTGGGCAAGGTGTGTGGGAAACCCACGATGGGGCTGGATTAGGCTGGAGCCTAGGGACTGAGCTGCCCAGGCTTTCCTTAGTGGCCGGGTCTCTCCCTAGGGAGAGCTTGTGGAAACAGAATAGAGAATTGACGGTGACAGCAGACGCTGCAGAAGAGGAAGGTCCCAGACTGTGTCGAGGCATGTCAGAGAGGGAACCTCAGAGGCCGCAGACTAGGGGGCTTCAGGAGGTCAGAAATGTGACTACAGACTGTACCGACCTTAAATGCCAGGAAAGTGAATTCCTCATGTAGACGACCAACCTAAAAGCATCAGGGTCAGAGTCTATTTACTAGTTTCCATAGCAAAGGTCTGTGAGCTAGGTGGCTTATAGTAGGTGTCTGTTATTTCCCATGTATGTCTTTGCCACGCTCTGCTCCATCGGAAGTGGAGGGGAATGGCTGTGGACAGCCTTCGGCGACTTGCTTGCCACCTTCAGCATGCCTTGGTTTATACTAATAACCCTCTAGCTCTTCCTGCGCCATCACACGGCCTTCGCCTCATATGTCTTTGTCGTGGGTCTCTTCCTAGGAGAACTGATGTCCTCCTGGATTGGGGGTCCACCTGCTCTGCTGGGACCTCATCCTAGCTCATTACAGCTGCAATGACCCTGCTTCCAAATAAGGTCATTTTCTGAGCTATTAGGGGCTGGTGCTTGACATGCCTTTGAAGGGATAGCATCACAGTGTCCTTAAATTCACACACTGAAGTTCTAGCCTCTGTGTCCTTTAAGAACAAAGATGATGAGCCCGTATGATGTCCCTTAAGTGTGGAAAACTCATTTGAAAGACACAGCTCTACTATGCAGCAGCTCATGGTAGTTCACACCTATCTGGCTGGCATTTGCAAGGCTGAGGAAAGAGAGCTGCCAGAGAGTGAGACCCTGTCTCCTGGGTCTCAGAACACAACAGCAACAACAATAGAAAAAAAACCACAACCAACAAAAAAATACCATCGTGAAATAAGCCAAAAATGTTCAGAAAAAGACTAAAACATGGAAGAAAAATATGAATTAGAATTTAAAACATAAAAAGGATATCAGTTTAATGTGTCATTTTTAATATGTTAAATAAATTATTTAATAAAAATAAATGATGAAAAATGGGACAAAAATAAACATTAAAGAAAAACAAATTAGAAAAAGAGAAAAATAAAAAGAGAAATAATGTTAATGCCCTGGTTAGCACTGTCAACTTGACACAGTCTAGAATAACCTGGGAAAAATTGAGTAATTGTCTTTATTAAGTTAGTCTGTGATAAAGGGGAGCCTAGCCCACTGTGGGCGACACCATCCCCTGGACAGGTGGCCCTGAGCTGTATAAGAAAGTTGGCTGAGCATGAGCCTACAAGTGAGCCAGCAAGCCACATCCTTCCCTGGTTCCTGTCTTGAGTTCTGGCCCCAAGTTCCCCAATGATGGATGATTGTGTCCTGAAGCAGTAAGCCAAATCACTCGCCCCACCCAAGTTACTTTTGGTCCTAATGTTGTATCATAGCAACAGAGAAGCAAAGCAGAAGAACAATGAGAGGAAAGTATTAAGGAAAAGTAACAGATAGTCAAGGCGCACAAAGCAGGTCCGGCCTGCAGATGACAGGGGTCTTTGTATGCAGAGCACTTCCAGCATGACAGGGAATGCTGAAGGTATGCAGAGAAGGTCCAGCATGCAGATAATAGGCATCTCTGAATTCTTATTGTTAAAAAAAAAAATCTGTGATAACTCTATACAGAAAAAAAGTCAGTATTGTAAGTGATAACTGACAAAAAAAGGTCACATCAATTAAAAATAAGCTGTGTAATAGGAAGAACATGTCACATACCCAAGATGAATTCAGAAAAACTAACACAAAGACTGTTTCGTAAAATTATTGGACTTTACCAGGTAGGAAAAAACAAACAAACAAACTATGGACACCTAAGAAAGGAACGTAAGTCACCTTGTAATGGTTAATTTTGATTGCCACCTTGATTGAATTAAACACCTCAGGCACTGATGAGATAGGCCTCTGGGGCCATTTGGAGGATCAACTGAGGAGGCCCCACCCTCATTGTGGGTGGTACTATCTCCTGGGCTGGGGCCCTGGTCTGAATGGGAGGTAGGATATTAGAGCCAGCATTCCCCCTTCTCACCTTCCTGCTCTACCCAGATGTGTGCAAGCAGCCTAGGCTCCTGTTTCCACAGCTGGGAGCTACTCCTGGGCCATGTCTACCCCACCTTGATGATCTGTAGCCTCAAACCATGAGCCCAAATAAACCTAATGTTCCTCGGGTTGCTTCTTGTTGGGTATCAAGAAAGCAATACACTAGGCAACCTCTGTCATTCCCCCTGGCCCATAGAGAAAGTGCCAAAGCCATTGGGATGGCTCTGAGAAATTTTTCCATGAACTTATTTTTAGTTATTAAGTAGCATCCACCCTTAAACCGGGCAAACAGTGTCATTTGGTTGCTCACATGAGAAAACCAGCTGGTTTAGTAGAAGAGCTTGAGGCAGTCAATCAACTGATGAGGTTCATACCTTCTTCCAGCTGACATTATCCCAATGATCACCCGTGGAGCTTAGACAACGCAGAGCTAACAATTATGCACTTAGCCACCAGAGGTGCACACTTGTGCTCCAGACCTCCTTAGTCACCCCCATACTTGGCTCTTCTGTATCTGTGAATAGGCAGCAAGTACATGAGTGTGGGTCCCTGCATGAAGTTTGTTGTTGTTGTTTACTTACCCAAATAACTATTGTGTGTGTGTGTGTGTGTGTGTTTATTTATTTAAAAATCTATGAGGGGTTAGAGAGATAGCTCTGTAGTTAAGAGCACTGGCTGTACTTCAAAGGAACCAAGTTTGATTCATAACATCCATATAGTCTCCAACGATTGTCTGTAATTCCAGTTCCAGGGGATCTGACACCCTACACCCTCTTCTGGCTTTGGTGGGCACTGTATGCATGTGGTGTATAGACATACACTTGGGCAAAACACCCATAAACACAAAAGTAAAAATGAAGAAAAAGTTAAATAGACTATTGGAGATTAGATTAAGGTAATTGGTTTTTTTAGAAAACCTGTAGTTTGGGGTTTAAAAAATTATATAGAATTTTCACAAGCCAAGTAGGATCTGTAAGAATCAGTCATTCGAATGGCATCATCTGATCACTCATACTGAATTGGGAATTTTTACCCTTGAAGTCCAAGGTCAGCATCTTGATTTCAACATTGTTTTTCTCAGATAAATATGATTTCAATTAAGGACCCCATTTCCCCGCTGTTTTTACATATCTAATTCTATAGATTCTAATTTCTAACCCTATCTAGATCTGCCAATAATTTTTGTCTGTTCAGTGCTTTGTAAAATAAAACAGTGAGAAAAATCTTTATAGACACAGAAATCCTTTATCTGCTTCACTGGTGGACTCAAGCAAATTCCTTAGTAAATAAGTCCTTTGGAAGAGCTTCAAATATGTGCACGTTCATGTGCACATGTGTGCATGTATATGTGAGTTTGAGTGTGTATGCACATGTGCATTGGCAAATGTATCAGTTTTTTAAAAATTTGTTTTTATTTTTATTTATGTATGTGTGTGCATACACATGCATGTGCACATGGATGCTCTAACAGGCCAGAAGAAAGTCACTGGATCCCATGAAGCTAGAGTTTTGGGTGTTAGACGTCACCCAGCATGGATGTGGGAATTGAACCCAGGTCCTCTGGAAGAACAGCAAGCTCTCTCAACTGCTGAGCCAGCTCTCCACCCTGCATATCGGATTTTTTTGACATTTTACTTCAGATGAAAATGAAACATTGTGGGTGGGAGAGGTGGCGCAGTGGTTAAGATCATTGACCGTTCTTCCAGAAGACCTGGGTTTGATTCCCAGCACCCACATGGCAGCTCACTATTGTCTGTGACTCCATTTCCAGGGAATCTGACACCCTCACACATACATACATAAAGACAAAAACACCAGTGCATATAAAATTTAAATTATTGAAAAAAAAATGAAGCAATGTCTTTAGGATAATTGAGAAATGCAAGCCAAGGATTTTATACCCAGCAAAACTGACAAAGTGCACACTGTTATGAACATGCACACACTGATTCACCACTGTGGCATTGCAGCTAAGTGACTGTTAGGGGGAGGCAGCATACTACCAATCACCATATAGCTCAGACTATGGTGATTGATGGGTGATGGTCATTTTATCCTAGTTATTCTAAGACTAGTCTGTATGAATCACGATTGTAATGTAGAGCAAAACTATCCCCTTGGCCCCTGGAGAAGATAAGAAATTTGTAAACTTTGTTTTGAATTGTAAATATTAGTATGAACTCACAGTATATCTTCTTTTTTATTACACTTATTTAGAGAGGTTCAAAGGGCACCTTATAAAAGCGATTCTCTTTTTCTACCATGTGGGTCCCAAGGACCAAACTCTAGTCATCGGGCTTGGCAGCAAGTCCTTAACTGGCTGAGCCATCTCATCAGCCAGCACTGATGTATTTTACTTTCTAAATGTCCACTGGTGATGCCTGAAAGTAATGGCCATCCTAGTTGCTCTGGGCATTGTTGCCATCCAGATTACAATCCTCACTTACCTTTTCCCACAAACCATAGATAAATAAATCAGTGCTTCCTGGAGAAGTGGCTCCAGTGAGCAGCAAGGCACTCCTGATGAGACTGTACTGTGTTCTACCTCATAGTACAGAGCTATGGAGGCACAAGGGACCCCAGAGCCACCTTTTCTCTCTGGCCAAGATGGGAGCTTTCACAAAGGACAGAAATGACAGTGAACCAAACCTCATCAGATTGGATTACATCATGAGTTTACCCCCAGCTTTCCACAGCCCCCCAAAGCCTTTGAGGAGTAATAGAGAATTGCCAAGGGATAATGCTCTTGTATGATATAAAGATTTGTCATTCATATTGGTTTAATGAAATGCTGATTGGCCAGTAACCAGGCAGGAAGTATAGGTGGGGTGACTAGACTAGAAGAATTCTGGGAAGAAGAAAGACAGAAATATAGTCACAAGCCAGACACAGAGGAAGCAAGATGAGAATGCCTTACTGGGAAAAGATATCAAGTCACATGGGTAAACATAGACAAGAATTATGGGTGAATTTAAGTTGTAAGAGCTAGTCACTAATAAGCCTGAGCAATAGGCTAAACAGTTTATAATTACTATAAGCCTCTGTGTGTTTATTTGGGACCAAGCAGGACAGAAATATCTGTCTACAGAGAACCATAAAGTTCATGACACAAACACTTGTTTGTATTCGTTACTTTCTCAAATTCCTAACAAGAAACAACTTAGTGGAAGAGAGGGTGTTTATTTCATGGTTTGAGGGTACAGTCATAGTGATGGCAGCAGCAGCTATTGTTTGGGTAGCAAGATGAGGTAACTGACACACTTTCTGGCAGTTTAGAAAACAGGACAGGAAGTGGGCTAGGCCATAAACCTCAAACCCCTACCCATTACCCACTTCTTTCCCCTGGACCCCATTGCCTAAAGCAGTGGTTTTCAACCTTCCTAATGCTTCGATCTTTTAAGGTGACCCCCAAACATAAAATTATGTCATTGCTACCTCATAACTGTAACTTTGCTACTATTATGAATCATAATATAAATATCTGATATATTGGATATCTGAATTGTGACCCCCCACCAAAAGGATCATGACCCACAGGTTGAGAAATACTGCCCGAAAGGTTTCTTAACCTCTCAAAACAGTACTGTCAACTCAAGATCAAGTGTTCAAACCCATGAGCTTAAGGGGAGCATTTCATATCCAAGCTATAGCACTGGTTAGTAGTAGGGTAGAATTGGACCTAGCATGCACGGACCTCTTCATGACCACATAGTGGTTGCATTGTATGAGACTGCTTCCCTGCCCAGAAGGCCAGTAAATGAGGGTGGCAGTAAATTTACTGCCCAGCCAGTAAATGAGGGTGGTGTCAGCTATTTTCCATCCACAAGGTACAGTCAATGGGTGTCTTAGATTTCTTTTGCTGTGCATGGTGGCACACACCTTTAATCTCAGAACTCAAGAGGCAGAGGCAGGTGGATCTCTCTGAGTTCAAGGCCAGCCTAGTCTCCATGCTGAGTTCCAGGAGAGCCCGGGCTATGTAGAGAGATATGTATGTAGAGACAGCTCAAGCACACACACACACACACACACACACACAGTATATCACCCGTGACTTCTTGCCTAAGTGTGACAGAACCCACAGAAATCTAGGCCTCTCACATCAATCATTAATCAAGAAAATGCCCCACAGAGTTGCCAGCTTACCAATATGATGAAGGCATTTTCTCAGTTGAGATTCTTTCTCCCCAGATAACTCTAGCTAGTGACACGTTGACAAAAGCTACCTAGAACAGTGGGTGTAGGCCCTGAGCACCAACAGCTGTAGGTATCCCAGAAAGACCAGAAGCCCCATGGCCTGATGGGAGACCCTCCACCTATACCATCTTACCAGCAAGACTGGGTCCATGCAGAATGGAGCGACTAGTGTGGGGGAACTTCAGAGGACAGAGACACACTCTGAACCACACTACAAGGATGCAGGCAGCCGACTCCTGACTGTGGGACTCTGTGGCTGCCGTGCACTAGATTCCTTCCCGGATCGTGTGGGAAATGAAAGGATGAAGCGGAAACTGTCAGTAGAAAGGACTTAAAGACAGCCGTAACTTCCTCATGGGCAAGTCCATGATTGGCTGGAAATACAAACTGTGGGAAGGAGCAATAAAGAAACCTAGCAGGGCCTGCTGTGTGCCCAGTTTAGGTTAGCAATAGGGTAAAGAAGGGTTGATATTAGTCTGGTTTACACGAGGTGGCTTCAGGTAGTTGGTCATGGTTTCTTTATGTGAATTGTTTTGTTTTGTTTTTTGTTTTTTTTGGGGGGGGTGTTTTTTTTTGAGAAAGGGTCTCACTCTATAGGTCAGACTGGCCTTGAACTTATAACCCTTCTGCCTCAACCCCCTGGTATAGCTGATACTTATAAAGATGTTTGCAACAATAGCTCATTGAACTAGACCTTTATTTGTATTGTGTTCATACCTGTTTTTATTTCATTATTTCATGGATGTGTATGTCTGTGCACACGTGTGTACACATGTGTCTTGTGGAGGCCAGAAGACAACTTTGGGTATTGTTCCCCAGACACTGGCCACCTTCCTTTTTTATAAGTTTTAATTGAATTTTACATATATGGGTGTTCTGCCTGCATGGATGTCCGTGAGCCACTGTTTGCAGTGTCCACAGAGGCCAGAAGAGGGTGTTGGACCCTCTTGGATCTGGTGTTCTAGATGACCGTGACCAGCTGCCTTGTGGATTGTCTGAAAGAGCAAACAGTGCTCTTAACTGATGAGCCATTTCTCCAACCTTGTGTTTTATTTCATGGTGAAGTCCTTAAGAACATTCTAGCACAGAGTCTGCCACGTGGGCTTACAGTAAATGCTAGCCTTTTCATTCCCATCACTTGGGGATATGGATTCAAATTTTCTGTGATGGACACTGAAATCAGCAGTTTATCTAACCCCCCCAAACCCTGCCAGCTACTCAGATGTTGGTTCCCAGGATGAAGGACCCCCCTGACACCCTTGTTCACTTTAGCATCCATGGCACCTGGTACCCTTAACCACTCAATACTGAGAAGTGAACATGCTCTCCAGTGGTAGACTGATACCCAATTGGTGCTGTTGGCAAATTTCAAGCCGTGCACATTAGCAGCTAGGCCAAATCATGTCTGAATGCATTTCATATGAAGGGCCATGCACAAATCCATGCACCACAGTCTGGCCCTGCCTCTGGGCCACCCGTTACTTGTCCCAGGCTCCTTGTCCCCATGAGAACTGTGGTCGTAGCTTTGCCATCAACCTCCCTGGGCTGTTTCCCTGCAGTTTCCGCCAAGAGAAGACAGACACTGTCCGCTGCATCAAGTCCTGCCGCCCCACTGATGAGGCCTGCATGCGAGACCCTGTGCACACCGTCTCCCACACAGTCATCTCGCTGCCCACCTTCCGAGAGTTCAGCCGTCCGGAGGGTGAGTAGACCAAGAAGGAGGTCCTGGGACCTGCTTCAGAGCCTCCTTCTGATGGAGCAGAGGACCTGGCCTGCAGGAGCCCTTCCTTGGAGGATGAGGTGGGGGTGGCAATGCACGCCTTTCCCGCCAGGGTTCCTCGGCTGTGCAGCCTTTCTCTCTCAACGGCAGTTCTGGTGGGCGACACTCATTCTGTAAATAGCATTCAGTGTTGATTAAAGGCTGAGCACTGGGGGAGGGGGGGTTGAGGAGGGCTTCCTGAGGGAAGAGGATTAGAGGTGACTGGCCAGAGTGGGAGAAGGAAAGCAGGAGCTTGCCCGCAGATCTCAGCTGGCAAGGGCTGGAGGTGAGTGGGGTAGTGTGGGCATTGAGGACCAGGACACTCCGATGGGGCTGGAAGGATGATCAGGAGCGTAAACCTGAAGCTGAGGCTTCTCACCCCAAGGCTCAGAGGACCTCTGAGAGGTCCTAATAGGTGAGGTTGGTGTGTCAAAACTTCCTGGAGAAGAGGGTAGATGGATAGAGTAGCCAGACTGGAAGCAATGACCCTGGGGAGTAACCGCAACTCTTTGTCCTTCCTGGTTCTCCACGGACATGGCAGCCGCCCTCACATTCCTGAGTCAGGGGAGGGCTGCACACTCCTAGGTGAACCACTCTTCCTGTCACACGCTGGGTGTGTAGCTGTGGGCTTCTCTGGTCCCCAGTCACCTTCTTCTTTCTTGTGCATGGAGTCTTCCTCCCTGACTCACTGTTGACTAAGTCTGTTAGCGGCCATCCAGGGAGCTTGTGTGCCAGACTCTGGGAACATGCTTAAGAAATGCCTTCCTTCTTCAGGAAAATGTGTGACTGAGTCATCCAGAGTGACCCCTGGGCCAGCACTGAGAGTCACACAGGATCACTAGGCAGCAGTAGTGGGGGAGACCTGGAAGACACAACAAGGCCAGCGATGTCCTGAGGGGAAGTTCCCAGCCCCCACTTTCTTTCTACTGGCTCATTCTTCCAGAGAAATCTTCACAGCTGATGTGTAAAGTGGAGTTTCAACAAACCTGCACACGGGGCTAGAGAGATGGCTCAGTGGTTAAGAGCGCTGGCTGGTCTTCCAGAGGACCTGGGTTCGATGCTCAGCACCCACGTGGCAATTTACAACAGTCTATAGCTCCAGTTCCAGGGGATCTGACACCTTCACACCAATGCACATAAAATAAATTTAAATAATTATTTTTATAAAAAAAAAAACTCCACACATCTTTCCCAAGTTTCTAGCAGCCATTTTTACGGTGCTCTTCTACCCGGTACTGAGGTAGGAGTCGGTTAGCCACATGTGTGCATCCGGAACACCTGGTAATGTCGTGGGTTCAGGGAACGGAGAGCACTGAAGGGGCCCTCAGTGGCCATCAGCCCCCTTCTTCTCTATAGACAGGGAAACCTCCCCAAGATTACCCTGAACCAGGCTGGCATCTGAGTTGTGGCTCCAAGGCTAAGGCAGCTTGGGTTGCCTCATGGTGAGGGGCTCTGGATCATGGCTCAGACACCACTGCCCAGCTGAGCCCACACTGCCGACTGTCCCCATGACCTCAGGGCAGATAAAAACAAAATGTCATTTTCTTTTTCTCTCAAGGTGTCAGTTTCCCCACTGATAGAACAAAGCTAGGCTACGGTGTGATGATCAGCACTCTCTAGCCTTCCACCCAGAGGGTCGGTGATTTCAGGAACGTCACCTTAGGAATGATCCCGCATCATGTTAGGGGTTGGGACAGGTCTCTGGGGAGGGAAGGGTTGGACCAGCACTACCACCATCCCATGCCACGCTCTCACTTGCTGCAGAGATCATCTTCCTAAGGGCCGTCACACCGCTGTACCCCGCCAACCAGGCCGACATCATCTTTGATATCACAGAAGGGAACCTGCGCGACTCCTTTGACATCATCAAACGCCACGAGGACAGCATGACAGTGGGTGAGTGCTCCTGACAGTGGGTGAGTGCTCCTCCGCAGAGCCATGTGCTCTGGACAGGGCCGACCTTTCTGCACCCCTTCGCTCCCATCAGCATCCCCTTCCCAAGCCCAATTCCTCCTAGCCTCTAGGTTCTAGCTAGCACCCACCTACTCAAGTCTGGGTACCCAGCGTGAACGTCTTCTGGGGATCCACCCTGGCCATGCCACGGACTCTGCTGTAAACCTTGTCGGCCTCAGTCTCCCCGCTTACAAAATGCGTAGATTAAGTAGATCCTGCATCTCAGAATTGAATTTCAAAGGTTTTTTTGAAATTTTTGAGTGTACCAGAGCCAGTCAGCATGCCCTGGTCATTGGGAGCTGTCTGTCTGTCTGTCTGCTATTCCCATAGTGCTGTGAGAAGACATGCAAACTGAGCTTCGGAGGACCCCCCCCCCATCTAGTCTAGCATGGGACTAACTTGATTTAGCATGTCGTCTCAAGCCACTTGCCACCCCTCCCCCTGTGTCATTGGGTAGGAACCCTGCCCACCACTGCACAGCCTTTCATTTGGAGTCTGCTGTTCTTGCTCCCAGCGTGGCCAGTCTCTGAAGGAATCGTCTGTGTTGGTGGCACCTGGGTTTGGTGACGAGGAAGTGACACTGGGACGGGTGCGGGCAAACTCCCTGAGGGGAGATGTGAAGTAAGCCAGGAAGCCACGCTCGCTCTGTAGAGGGAGCTGTGGTTCCTCTTGCTATCTGTGCGCCTTAACTACAACCTGCTCACCTGGAAAGCCCTTTAGACTCACTCCACCTGTGACCTTTGTCACGGTAGCTCATCTGAACTGACTTTAAGGAGTTTTTAATTCGTGGAGAATGAAAACAGTCTCATCTACCGTGCATGACTTAGATTTATACTCTGAATATTTTAAAGCAGTTAAGAAACTGCATGACAGTCCCTGCTCTCCCCTGGGCCCCAGTTTCCCTTGTCTTCTAGACTCACTGTGGAGCCTGTGAGGTCTGGGTCAGAGCAGAGCCTTTGATAACTTGGTCCCCAGGTGGCGCTGTTGGATCTCAGAACCTCCATCCCTGCCGTCCCCCAACCCTGACAGTTGCTAAGCTGGCAGCTAGAGAAAGGGAATCGTTACTCTCCTGTTGCCAAAGAGCCATTTATAGCAACTTTACAAGCTCTTAAATGGGTTTGCATGTTGTAAACACGACTGAGTCATTTGGGGGCTCACCACCCCCGGCTGCCTCCTCCGCTGTTTGGCAGCAAGGATAATTAGTTAATTACAATTAATGGTTCAGCAGCCCTCACTGAGATTCCAAGGAGAGGGCACACAGCCCGGCAGCCAGCCATCATAAGCCTCACCTTAGCTATGGACGAGGGAGGTGCAGTACGGGGTGGTGCTAGAGCTTGGACCTGTGGGTGACAGTGAGCACCCTGGCACTGACCTGCAGAAGCCCCCTAGTGCCTGCCCTGTGGGTGACACAGTCCAGGCCACTGTGACCACAGCCCTAGGACCTGCCAGTCTATTTGCTCTCTTTTACTTTCCGAACGCTTGAGTTATTGACTCTGGCTGGCCCTTATTCATAGAGGTAGATGTGTGCTCATGTGCACACACACGCACACACCACACACACACTACACACACCATACACACATACCCCACATACTACACACACACCACACACACACCACACACAGCACACACACACACACACACACATAAACGCCCCACACCTTCTTGCCTTTCCCCCAGAGATGAGCACTGCCCCATCAATAGACTGAGACGGTGTGTCTGCACCAAGCTGGCCCTCATCATAGTCATATCTTCTGTCCTCAGCTAAATCTGTCCTGGAGTGGTCAAAGCTGAGAAGCTGGGCAGAAGTGTGTCTGATGCCACCAGTGCCCATGGTGACTATAGTGGCACTCCAGACAGAACACCCCCAGCTACTTCTTGGCTTCCCATCTGCTGGGTCAGAAAACTGATTGTGTTAGAGCCAGGAGGTCTCATCTTTTCCAATCACTTCCATAAAAGGAGAAATAAGGGCCACTGGGGGGGGGGTGAGGGTGCCAGTCTTTACTTAGTGCCCCAGGGACACAGCTGGCTGTGAAATAGCCCCAGGTGTGTGATGGGTGACCACAGGTAACCTTCAGACTGTGGGCGGTCTGGGAGTGGAATGCAGCAGAGGCCACGGGGAATGAGCATTCCCTTCACTGTGCTTGGTCATGGGTGCCCTGATCTTTGGAATTCTAGACTTGGGCGGCATGGGGGTGGACCCCCCAGCCCTACGAAATTCCTGGGGCTCATCTCCCTGCTTACCGAGTGTCCCAGCCTTTTCCACTCCTCAGCAGGTTTGCAGGGTGTTCCGTCTGGTACACACATACCTCCCATATGGAGAAGGACACCAGTGAGGGCAGGTCGCACTGAGTGGGGACCAAGGCTGTGTTTGTGCTTATGGTCTGGTCTCAGACTCCTCCCCTGGACTCGGTTCTCGGCTCGGGACATTTTCTCTGAGCTTGCTTGTAGCCTTATTCTTCTCCCCTTTTCTGCCCAGAAACATCTCTGGGTACCTGGGGATGTCCCCCACAGAAGCTACCCTGTACATGGCTCCAGACCTGACCACTGGAGGATGGAATTTTCTCTTGTGTTTTGGCTCGGCATGCAGCAAGCCTGGGAAGGGCTTTAGCCCTCATGGCTTCTTGCCACCGCTGCACACTCTCGCCCCCGCATTCTTGTTCAGTCCTTGCAAACATGACTACTGGGAATAAGACAGGACGATCTCCCTTGGGCAACGGAGGGAATGGAGTCAGATGACCTCGTAAGACTGTGCCCCAGCCAAACCTGGGGCCAGGTGTGTCTTCTGATTTATTTGGGACAGTGCAGAACTCACGCCAGGCCCTGCCTTAAACAGTAACCCCAGGACTTGGCCAGCAACAAGAGCATGGTTCCAGGCTTTGCAGGCCTGCTGTTCGCTGCTTCCTTCCAGACTCAGGAGGCTCCTGTGTCCCTGACAAGAGGCATGGGCCTGTATATGACCATGCAAGGGCACCTGCCTGCTCACTGGGCTTGCTGAATTCCTGACTGTTTAAACCACAGCCCATGTGGGCACTTTCTACAGAAGGCTTCCTTAAAGAGGCATGGCTCAAACAGTCTTCTCACATATGAAGGAGCCTCACAATCAGTGTGCCTGTGACACACCAGAAACTAGCATCCAGTCCCTGGAAGGTGGGGCAATTATCTCCACTCAGGGACAGGGGAGCAAGTGCTGGAGAGGGCCACCTGGTAATGGAGACCAGGGCTGACATGAACCTAGGCTTCCCCAGAGTTAGAGTGCCTAGGTGTACAGTGCTGGCATAGAGAAAGCTCTCCAAGTTTCGAAGTCCCAGAAAAATAACCAGCAGATGAACCTTGGAGCCCCCTTGACTGTGGCATTCAGGCCCTTGAAAGTGACAAGACAGTGAAGTGCCTGAGTGAGCGGGGAAAAAAAACCTAAAAGGGCCAGGCTTCCTCTAATGTAGTCCTTGGGTCTTAGGGGATCAGAGAGATGCTGCCCAGGGCAGAGCTGATGCCTCTCCAAAGCCCCTTTGCATTCCTCTCTCCCCAGCTGTCAGTGAGACATGAAGAATGCTTCTCCAGCCTGTGGAGAAATGCTCTGTTTGATGCCTGGGGCATGCTCAGGCCACTGCAGAGCCTTCCTCTCCTGCTCCGGGTTCACACTTCACTCTGCAGAGCCCAGGCTGCAGGCAGGGTGCTTCGAGAAGCTGAGCAGTGACTAATGGGGAACCCTAACCACAAGTGTGAGCTACTTACTGTCAGCCTGAGTCCCCAGGCCTCTGGGATTTAGTGGGTACCTAAGCCCCAGACCTCCCCTCCACCCTGCCTCTCCATTTTGCTAGAAGTGGGAAGAAACACTCTGTCTAGAATGAGCGTTGGCTTTTCCAAAATGTTTTCCTAAAACCTCACCAAAGCCAAGAGGAGTTGCGAACATTCAGCTGATATGATTTTGGGGGGGGTGGCCTAATTTTTCATTGCCATCCTGACCCTGTACCCCATCATCCTCCTCAGTATCCTTAGAAACTATGAAAATCTTCTCATAGTTGTCTGCATGACAGCTGTGCTGGCACAGATGGAGGTACCGCAACTGGCCGGTGTAGCTGGGAGGTGCTTGAGGACCCTGTCAGATCCACAGCTGTCCCAGCCTACTCTCAAGAGGCCACCAGGGAGCCCATTTCTTGCTAGTATGCACTCAGTGGTGTCTGTCCCACTGGTATCTGCCAGCAGCAGGTAGGTCTCGGTCCCATTAAATAGTCATGGGATTCTGGGGCCAAGCTGGCGTTTAGGAATAAAGGCCTTCTCAGACCCTTGTGACCAAGAGATGGGGTTCACTGGGAGTGGGACAAGGCTCTGGAGCCCCCATTCCAATTCTCTACCTGGCTGGTAGGCAGGTGTCTCTGCTCTGGCAGGTGCTACGCCAGGGCTCATGCGGACACTCAGCATCATGTCCTTCTGCCGCTATCTGCCCGTGAACTGGCAGGCCAGGCCTTCCAGGGTGGGGAACTCAAGTGGCCACTGGGGTCACTTGTGATCCAGAGAGGTTATGTGGAAGCTGAGCAGAACCCTCCCAGCTGGAAACAGCTCTGGGGAAAAACTGCTGTGACCTCTGTCTGTACTTCATGCTCATTTCTGGGCAAGTCCCAAGGTCTGACTGTGTGTGTGTGTGTGTGTGACTGTGTGTGTGTGACTATGTGTGTGTATGTGTGTATGTGTGTGTGAATATGTGTGTGTATGTGTGTGTGCATGTGTGTGTGCGTAAGCGTGCACAGGGAAAGATGTAAAGGACCAAGAGCAGCTGTGGATGTTTATGGGGGATAATAGGCAGGAGGCCGACCGAGTATGTAGATGCCTATGACTTCATGATGTTTGGTTTTTGATTGGTTCCCTTCTCTGGCTTGCAGAAGGCATACTATATTGAAGTATAACATCAGAGCCAGGCCTCATGCCCCTCAAAGTAGCCACCTTAGGAGCAGGAGCAGGGTTAGGAAACCCTGCCAAGTTTTTTCCTGGAGTTTCCTGATGCCGGTGCTGCTGTCACCCAGCTTGAGCCCTGAGCCTCTTCATGAGTTCCAGATGCAACCTTGAGGATGACAGCCGCTCGGTCTGGCATGGCTATTTCCAGAGAAAGAATGAGAAGTGCCCGTCTGCAACTTACGGCCAGCAGACAGTCGGGCATGTAAGCCTGTTTTCTGTTGTCCTCAGTCCCTAGATGGCTTTGGGGGTCACAGTTTCTAGGTACCCCTAAAGAAGGGTGGCCTTCTCTGCTCCAGGCGCAGGTGTTTCTGGGTAAGCCCCATGCAGCTGGGAAAGCTGGAATGCGAGAAGGACTGACAGACGGGCTGGCTCGCCTTGGGCACTGTTGCTGCGTTAAGTTAGGAAAGGGATACTCTGATTACAGAGTCCCTTCAGGGTGACCCAGAAAGGGACTTGTGAGGAGGCCTTCGCATACCAGGCACATTGAGGGGCACAGAAATCCAGTGATGGTACAGGTGCTGCGAGTCCAGGAGCTCTAGTGTGGGATCTGAGCATGGCTGCAAATGCCACACCCACCCGGGCTGAAAACAGACCCAGGTTCCTGGTCGTGTGGGACACGGGAAGCAGCTCAGCTGAGCCCAGGAAAGAGCGGGTGCAGGTGATTCCTTCCAGACCCCAGAGGGGAGATGGCATGTCATGGGAGCAGCAGCGGGGCAGGGCCACTGACACATACCTTCCACTGACTTACAGAGTAGGTTAGAGAGTTATTTGGGCCAGAGCTGAGGTCCACGGCTGCAGCTGATAGGTAAGTGTAGAACAAACAGACATGAGCACCATGGTGTCACTGTGTGAGTCGAGGGTCATCACTGAGACCTCTCTGCACAGCGCATGTAGCCTGTCTTCTGGGAGATGTCTCTAGGAGGAGAACCACCCACATGGCCCACACTGAGACTCAGGAGGAGCACAGAGCTGGAGCCTGTGTCTAAGGACCTGAACCCCGCTGGTGAGAGATGCTCCAGCCACTGTTCAGAACAGACGCTGGTGTTTAACACAAAAAGTATTCCGTGTTTCCGACATCACCTGAGCATGGGCACATCACCCGCCTCATATAACACTTCCACACCCCATCTTTTTTTTTTTAAAAAAAAAGATTTATTTATTATGTACACAGTGTTCAGCTTCCATGTATGCCTGCAGGCCAGAAGAGGGCACCAGATCTCATTACAGATGGCTGTGAGCCACCATGTGGTTGCTGGGAATTGAACTCAGGACCTCTGGAAGAGCAGTCAGTGCTCTTAACCTCTGAGCCATCTCTCCAGCCCCCCACACCCCATCTTTTTATTTATTGCTATTGTTGTTTTGAAATAGAAGCTGTCTCTGACGCCCAGGCTGGCCTGGAACTCATGACAGTCCTCCAACCTTAGCCTCCCAAGTGCTAAGATTATAGACACGGCCACTGTTCCCTGATCCTATTCCCCCTCTTAAAGGTCACAGAAATATTTTTCATTTTGAACCAGCATTTAAAGTCTCATCTGTGATGAGCGCATTGAGCACAGGGTTCATCAACTAAAGGTTACTATTTGAAAAATACCAAGGGCGAGGATGCTCCTTTTTAGGGTCACTTGCAGTCGATTCCAAGAGGCCATGATAAGAAGCTGATCTGAGCCGGGCGGTGGTGGCACACACCTTTAATCCCAGTACTTGGGAGGCAGAGGCAGGCGGATCTCTGTGAGTTCGAAGCCAGTCAGGTCTACAAGAACTAGTTCCAGGACAGGCTCCAAAGCTACAGAGAAACCTGGTTCTGGGCTTGATTTGGAGATCTCTGCTTCTAGTTTTGTGGCTTCGTGCCGATCACACAACCTCTCTGGACCTCTCTTTTCTTCTCAGTTCTCTTCAAGTAGTTCCTGCCCTATGGGGCCATAACAATCAAGGTGGTGTGTGTATGTAAACACAAGGTTAGACCAGTCTGCCTGCATGGGCCGTTAAGACAAATGAGCCCCTTGGGAGAAGGCCCTTGAGTTTGGACCTCTCTGGTGAGAGCTCAGAGCACCCTTAGGTGGCAATACCCAAGGGTTTCATGGGGCAGGGCAAGACTGTTCGCTCCAATTCACTTCGCTGCCTGGGAACTGTTTAACAGGCATGTCCAATAACCTGGGCCAGTGAGTCTGGTCTGGCGTAAAGAAAAGTGGAGGACATGCCTCCCATGTCCTGCTGATTTTGGATTCTCTTACTCAAGCCGAAAGGGCAAGTGTGACCCTACCCTGTGCCAGGCCCTGCACTGATCCCTGGGAAGCAGCTACATAGGCGAGTTGCTCGCCTGCTTTCAGAATGCTGCCTGGCAGCTTCCCTAGCATGCATCCATCGCCTTGCCGTAGCTGAAAGTACCTGTTCTTCAGGAGTTGGCTGCATATCTCAGCGTGAGAGTAGTATGTGACAGGACAACCACAGGCAGTTGAACGTGTTACGCGCTTACAAAACCCTAGGGATGTCATGTCTCGCTTAATCTATAGGCGATACACGCCTGTACCGCTGCACACAATGGCCCCAGAATAGGGACTTGTGGATGAAGACACTGACCTAGTTCACCCTTCTTGTCTTAGCCAGAAGAACCGAGTCAAGACTTAAAGTCTTACTTGCCTGGCTCTTTAGCGTCCAGTCGCCATCACTGGTCCAGCTAGAAGGATCTGAACTGCCTCTTTAAACCATTCCCTCCTAAGGGGTTAAATACGAGAGACTGACCCTGCCCTGAAATCCAATTTGGCAGGTTTGGCCTGGGATCAGTGGGCACTGCAAACGACATTCAGAAGCTCCAACTAAAACAACAGCACAGCCATCCCTGCCCAGTGACGAGTGATTGACCCTGTCCTGGCTTTCACGGCAAATCCCAGGGATTAGGCGCCTTCTCTTCTCCGGGAGGCACAGCCCTGTCACCCGGGGCCACACCCTGGCCAGCAGCCAACTTGCTTCCCGGGTGAGAGGCCCAGCCTCCTCCTCAGTCTGGGATGGGCCAGGGCTTGACTCTGCCACGAGGCTGGCAGGAGGTGCAGGTAGGACGGGGGGTGGGGGGAGTATATCTCTCAAAGGGGACCAGACAGAAGGGTAAGGAAAGGACAGACACTTTTTGTGCTCCCTGTGTTGGGGCCCCATGAAGCAAAGATGAGATGTACCTGACGGCCTTAGGACTCTCAGAGCACCATAGGGGATGGCCCACCCCCACTATCACAGACACAGAAGCTCAAAGGTCTTCCTCCATGAGACACCCCCCCCCCAACCCACAGGCATCGGAGATGGGAGAATCTCAATGGGGCCATGACCTCTGCTAGGGGCCTACTGAAGGGATGCTAAAGGGCCATAAGTAGCAGCCCGAGTCCCTGACCTTGCCCAGGTAGCTCCAGGTGACCCCTGGAATCCTGCTGTGGCCTGAGCGTTCACCCAATTGTGATAGTGTTGCCTTCCCTGCCGGGGCAGCTCTGGGACTCAACCTTAGGCCCATAGCCTAACCTAGCTGGTGGCCAGCAGCCCTTGCAGCCACCACCCCAAAAGAGGAGCAGATATGATGGGATGTCCCATTCAAGCTAAGTACCACATATGCCGTTACCCAGTCACAAGAGTCAGGCAGTTGAAACTGTGTTTGTGGAACTGTCCAGGTCCCTAAGAGAGACTGACCAGCATGATACCTTCCTCACTCCTGGGCAGTGGTGATCATTAAGATTAGACCTGAGGACTGGCCTGGCAAATGTCTGGAGAGTTCATCCTTCGTGCTCGCTGGGTCCCTGTGGACGTGGGCCTAAGTACCCGGGGACTGTGAACTGCAGGCATGTCCTTCTGAAAAGATGAAAGGCACAGGTATCTGAGAGCATATATAGGACCAGAGGAGGCAGAACTATATATGATCCCCTTACGCATCCCAGTGGGAGACCCCATGACGCCCACAGGTGAGCGGCAGAGGAGCCAGCAGGCAGGGCTACAGATGGGCTTTGTGAGCGTGGTTCAGAGACAGAACTCTTGTGTAGTCTCCAGTCAATGTCAGACATGAGCCCTGGGAACCCTAAGATGTGAGATACTGCCCTGCTCACCTGACCCGTTCTGCACTCATGGCTGCTGTTGTCCAGACCTCCTGCCCTGCAGCTGTTTCCCAGACAGTGCGTCCCCATTGCCTTGCCATACCCCGGCCTGGCTGCACTGCAGAGCGCAGGAAGCATCCTTTCGAGGAGTATACTTGCCTGCTGTGGTCAAAGAGCTCAGTCTCCCCCTCTTCGCGGTAGAACCAGAGACCCACTGGATGGCTCCCTCCCTGCCAATGGCCAGTGTCAACTTTGTCTCTCCCTGCTGCCTGGCTGGAGAGATATCTGCCGCCTAGCTCTGCTCCCTCCTGCTCCTCTCCTCACAAAGGGACAGTCTGTCTGCCTTTATCTCTGTAGAGTCAAGCAGCACCTAGCCGGAAGCCAGGCTCCAGGCTGCCATGATGCACCCAGATCTGCCCTCGGCGCCTCCAGCCTGTTGTGCTCACCGCAGCCATGCCCACACCCCAAAACATCCTCTTTCCTCTCTTGGACTTCAAGCACAGCATTCACCTCCTTTTCACCTTAGTAAACTTTTGTCTTTACGACCCACCTCAGGCCGTTCTCTGGGACACAATTGGGAACAACGCAGTCGGAGGGACAGATGTGACCCCTGCATTGTGCACTTTTTATCCCAGTGGCAAGCAATGAGCAGTGTGATACACACAGTCCGGTGCTGACCAGCACTTCAGAAAGTGTGAGAGAGGGGAGGGGAGGTGGCAGGGGGACAGGGAGGATATACCACTCCAAATCTGGATACTGGGGACACTGGCACAGACCTGAGAAGTCCAGGAAATGAGCCTCAGGCAAGCTGTAGGAGGAGGGCTGAGGGAAGAGCCTGCACAAAGCCCCGAGGCAGGTGTGATCGCTGTGCTGAGCGGCGGCTGGAGCAGAGGAAGAGTGGAGATGGGATCTCGAAGCCACAGGGAGGTCTTGCCATGGATTTCCACTAAGCGATGCAGGAAGCTGACCGGTAGAGAGGTTTCTCTAGGTGCCTCCTGGGGTGGTTGCCACCATCCTCCAGGAGGCCAAGGTGATGGTGGCTCTAACCATGGGGGTCCAGTAGGAAGGATAGGGTGTGGACAGATAGGGATATGACTGGAAAGGCAGGTCACATATGCTGACGGGCCAGAAGGGGACTCGGGTTTGATGGCAGGTATTTGGTTCTGGACAGCTGTAGTATAAGTAGCCAGAGTGGTGACATGGTGACAGGGGAGTTATGGTTATAAACCTTTCATTCAGTCCTTGAGTTTAAGGGGCTTGTCAGAGACCCCCAGATAGAAAGAGAGGGGAGGAAGGAAGTGGAATGGGGAAGATTGAAAAAACAACAACCCAGAGATGTGACTGCAATCATGGGCTGGATTCTTTCAGAAGGCATACTAGTTAGGGCCTCAAGAGTGGATGAGCTTGCCGGGCAGTGGTGGCGCATGCCTTTAATCCCAGCACTCAGGAGAAAGAGGCAGGTGGATCTCTTTGTGTCCGGGACCAGCCTGGTCTACATAGCTAGTTCCAGGATAGGCGGGGCTCCCTAGAGAAACCCTGTCTCAAAAACAAAACAAAACAAAATATACAAACAACAACAAAAGAGTGGGTGAGCTCATGCATGGGGAGAGGAATGACAAAGAAAGACCCAGACTGGATACAAGCCAAGGTAGTCAGAGGTCTCAGAGACAAGGAATGGCTGGCACCAGTGACAGGGAAGAGCCCGGAACCCAGGCAGGGCTGCTAAGCTGTACTGCTGAGAACCAGACTAGGTGATGACCAAGGATTCACCGTTGTTGTTGACAATACTGAGGCCTTGCTGACCTGAATAAAGCAGTTTCTATGGAGCCAGGACAGACACACTGGAGGGACCACTAGTTCCTGGATCCATGGTCCTAGAAATACTTTTTGGAAAGTTGGGCCACAGCCAGAAAGTAACAGCAGGGATGGGAGGGTCCGGGAACAAGTTGCAGCAGGTGAGGGTTTGTGTGACTTTCTCCTCGCTGACAAGGGGGTGATTGGTGCAACGCTCCTTTTGCCTCCCGTTTGTTTTTGAACACACATACATGTACACACACACACACACACACACACACACACACACACACACCTCCTAGGAGGCACCAGGCCCTCGCACCTATCAGGTGTCCAGAACACTGGAGGACCTTATCGGAATTACCTTCTAGAAGCTGAGGATGAGGGGCCTGGAAACCATGGGCCCTGGCCCAAGGTCCTGTGTGGAGGAGAAAACTCTAGTAATAAGAGAACTTTGGTGATGAGTGACCGACCCCCAGGTGAAGGTGCTCAGTGTCAGCCAAGAGCAGCTCCAAGTCCCTCACTCTGGGAGACTGGGCAGGGTTTGGGAATAGGATTTTCTTGTCGTTCTAACAGATCACCTGAGAGAAACAAGAGAGGATTCCTTCCGGCCCAAAGTTCTCAAGGGCATGGGTCATCATGGCAGAGAGGGCATGGTGGATTAGCTGAAATGGCTGTGAGGAAGCAGGGGTGGGCAGGGAATGCCAGACTCCGCGACCTTTCTCCTTTTATACTATCTGGGTCTCTATCCCATGGATGGCCCCACCCCATCCCAGTCAGTCCTCTGGGAAACCTAGCCATGTGCTCCTCAAGTCTCCTAGGTGATTCTAAATCAGTTACATCGAGTGTGAAGACTGATCCCCACAGAGAGGAAGGAGGGAGGTTTAGGAGGGGAGTGGGTTAGGGTTCAGACTGCGCACTCGGGGCCATCTGTGCATGGTTGAGTATGGTCTGAGGCTGAAGGGCACTGCAGGAACTGGAGTCGAGGCAGGGCCACAGGAAAGGGGAGCCCATCCTATCACAATTACACTTTTTTTTTTTTTTTACCAACTCAATATAAAGTAGGAGTTTCAGACAGCACATCTTTCTAGAAAGTTGCCAAAACCTTTCTTTCTTTTGTTAAAGCCACATGGCGTGGGGGAAGGCGCAGCAGCCCAGGTTCTGGTTGGAGTCTCGGTTTGCCTCTTTCTGGCTGTGTGATCTTCAATGACTCACTCTGCCACACTGAGCTTTAGTTCCTCCCCGCCCCCGCCCCCACCCCCGCCCAACCACAGAAAATGATAGTACTGGTCCCAGCCACAGCCAGCAGCGCTTGGTGTGTGAGCTGGGGGGGGGGGGGCGGGCAGTGCTGCAGAAAATGCTGGTTCCCTGTCCCAGACATGGGTCTGGGATATGTAGACCCACGCTGGACCTCTTCACATCTCTCCTCATGTCTCCCCGAGGCAGCTGCACCCTGAGCTTTCCTCCTCCACTTGGCTGCCTGCAGGTGTCTGCTTGACGCATCTGCTTTTGCTCACTGGAGACTCGGGGCGGGGTACATTTATAATAATCCCAAAATACGGCTGATGAGTTTTGCTGAAACATGCAGAGTGACAGTTGGTATTTTAAATATGCAGCCTAGACACCTGTCCTCCTTCCTTTTCGGCCATTATGGGGTTTCTTGGGCAGGCAGGAAAGGCAGGGTGTGGGGAGTTCAGACACAGCCTTAATTCCTGGTGTGATGGCTCTAGAATTCCAGAAACTTCTGCCGAGTTTGCTGAATGATTGTTTTTTTAATTTACTTTATGTGTTTGAGTGTTTTGCCTACACACACACACACACACATGCACTGTGTTCATACCTGGTATTTACAGGGGTCAGAAGAGGGTGTTTGGTGCCTTGGCACTAGAGTTTTTGATAGTTTGAGCCACCAGATGGGTTCTGGGAACCAAATCCTCTCCTCTGCAAGAGCAGCAAGTGTCCTTAACTACTGAGCCATCTCTCCAACCCTTTGCTGGAGTGATTTTTGAGTCGGGTCAAAGCAGTACACACAGAAAACATCCATGTGCTGTGTCACACAGTGAGGTGACAAACACCTGAGCTCTGAGACCAGTCCTACCATGGACTGGCATCCATGGCCCTGCTAGCTGGAATGTGGGACATCTTGCTCTCAGAACTTCATCCTTGGCTCCTCCCTCCTCATGAATACATGATCATTCTCACAGCTCAGTGGTGGGGACCAAATTCAGCGTGGCCCCATGGGATCTTCCCCACCCCTGCCCTGTGGCCACTTTTCCAACCCATCTGCACCCTAGTTATGTAGTTTCAAGTCAAGGGTTCTTTACTTCCCCCAAATTCAAAATACCTCGAAGCCTGAAACTTGGTGAGTGTCTAAGGCTAGAATACCCCACCCGGCGAGACTTGGTTTCACCTGCAGCATTCTGAAGAGTATTGCCTACCTGATTGTGTGTAGAAGGCGAATATGAACCAGATGAAGTTTATGTTCGGGTGTGGACATGCGTATTGCAAACATCCCAAAGTTCCCATCGCTTCTGGTCCCCGTGTTCCGGGAGGGAGTGCTCAACCTGAGCCAACAGCTCTCCTTCCTTGCCTTTCCTCCATGCTTTGGCTCAGGCTACCTGTCCCAGCCTGTGGTCCTGATGCTGGGAGGTTTGCTGAGATCTGGTGACTGCTTCTTTTCAGGTGTCTGGGGCAGGTGAGGGCTGGGGAGTGGCTACTGAGGTCAGACAGCGAGCCCAACCCTTCGTTGTTACCCTCTCCCTCCCAGGTGGTCCCCATCTGAAATGTCAGCGCTTTAGGCTGTTGGTCATTCTTTCCCAATACTTCCGCTTGTGGGTGACGATTTCCAACCTTGTAAGTTATACTCAGTGCTTGACTGTGTGGCTCCTGCGTTCGGCAGCCGTTCATTGAGTAAATCAGGCACAGAGGAGCCCCAGGAGCTGGGCATGCAGGACTAACTGAGACCAACTGCCTTTGGCCTTGGCTTTGCACTGCAGTAGGAGATTGATTATTGAGAAGGAAAATATACCCTATCCCTAGTATGGCTTCAGGTCGGAATAGTTTCTTATGCTCTGCATGGGGATGGTGATGATGTGTGGCTGTCAGACTGTCACCTGTTCCTTCCCCACTCAAGCCACTGTCTGTTGCATCGCTATAGCCTTGCACACAGTGTCTGGATTCATCATCTTGTTCGCTGAGATTCTCCGACAGCCCTGTCCACTCCATTGCACTCTGTCAGTTCGAGTCACAGCACTTCTTATGTCAGAAGCTGAACTTACACCACGTGAGGTCTTGCATGAGGTCACACAACTGACTAGCACAGAGCCAGCCCGGGAAGCAGAGGGTATGACTCCAGGTATCGGGACAAAATGTCAGAAAGCCAGAGAGCCCAGATGAGTTTATGTCATTTCAAACAGTTGATAGACAACTGGATACATTGCATGGAAAGAGCTCAGATGGGCTCTGGGACTCCCAGCCCCAAGAGACAGACTTCCCCTACTGGACCTACGTACTTTGTGTTCAGAAGCAAGGGTCCCAGAACGTCAGCTTCAGGTTACATAGCAGAGTCGAGACATGAAGGTGAGCTGCCTCAGGGGGCTACATTTTTTTCAATGGGGAAAAACAGACTTAATTATATCTCTAAGAGGTGCAGACACGCTGAGGAGGAATACCAGCAGCACCTGGGACCTGGAACAGAAATGCCTAAGATGAGGATCTGGATGGTTAAAGCTGTTGAACTCCGCGCCACACCCCACTTCCCCGTGTGTGTGTGTGTGTGTGTGTGTGTGTGTGTGTGTGTATGCGTGTGTGTACACATGTTCGTGTGTGAGGGTAAACATATAGGTGCATGCATGCACAATGTACAAGTTTGTGCATGCACAGTATACATGTGGAGGTCAGAGGACAGTCTTTCATGTTGGTCTTTAGGCTCCTTCTACCTTTTGTTTGAGAGCGAAACTTTGGCCTAGTTCTTTGTACAGTGAGCTAGACTGGCTGGCCATTGAGCTCCAGGGATCCACCTGTCTGCCGCCATCTTGCCATTACTAGGTTACAGATGTATGTCGCCACACCTGGCTGTTTACACGGGTGCTGGGGATCCTAACCCAGGTCCTCCTGATTGCAAGACAAGCACTTTACAAAGTGAACTGTCTACCCAGCACCTCTTTGATGTTTTTGCCAGAACCTTTGAGAAGGAGGGAACACCCCACCAATGGGATGGGCATGTCAGGCTAGATGGAAGTGGGCCACTTGCTGCTACTCTGATCAGTCAGATAAATACACCCTTTGCCAAAGCTTTCCATAGCTCCCAAATGTTTGCAGGGCAAATATTTGGGTTTAGGGTTTTCATTTAAAATGTTTTTGTACAATATATTTTGATCATCTATTTTTCTGTTCCCCAACTCCTCCCAGATTCTCTCCTGCATCTCCTTACCCACCGAGCTTCGTATTCTTTCTCCAAGTCTCTCTGAAAAAAAAAATCAAACCATAACAACAACAACAAAAAGCACACACACAACAAACATCGAGTCCATTTGTGTTGTCCAGCTACTCTTGAGCATAAGGCCTGCTCTGGGATGTAGTTGATATGCCCAACTTTCTGTTGGAGAAAAGTGATTTTCCCTTTCCCAGCAGGTATCAGTTGCAAATAGGTTCTTGTGTAAGGTTGGGACTTCACATCCACTACCCCTCTCAGTGCTGGGACTTTTTCTGGTTTGCCTCTGTACAGGTCTTGTGTGCACTGTCACAGTCTCCGTGAATTCGTATGTGCATCGGGCTCTTGTGTCAGCATGACGCTGTTTCCTTGGCTCTGACTCACAATCTTTCTGCCTCCTCTTTTGCATAGATCCCTGAGTCTTGAGGGGAGGGAGTTGATAAAGACATTCCATTTAGAGCTAGCTGCTCCAAGGTCTCTCATTGTGCATTGCAGGGAAGTATTTCAGGATGAGAGCCTAGCTCCTTCTTAGTGTGCTAGGAGAAAGCGAATGCTATGGGCAAATACAGAATAGAATCATGAGAAGCAAGAAGTACAAGAAGAAGGTGGTGATAGTGAACCGCAGGGGATGGTGATAGGACCGTGGGACAGAAAGAAACTGAACTCAACAGAATAAGAGGAAGAAACTGTAGACTCCCTCCAGAATTTACAAGTCCATTTCTGACTCCCAGGGTGGGCCTCAGGACTCTCAGTTTATGACATATCCCACAATAACTGATGGGCCCCACAAAAGGAGGGACTATTTGCTCTCAAAAAGTATTTACAGGAATTTTAGGCAGAGCATACAGAATGAAATGCTAGCCGGGTGGTGGTGGCACACACCTGTAATCCCAGCACAATCCCTTTTTAAGCAGAGGCAAGGGAGATCTCTGAGTTTAAGGCCAGCCTGGTCTAGAGTGAGTTCCAGGAGTTACACAGAGAAACCCTGTCTCCAAAACAAACAAACAAATGAAGTTCTACCCATGAGGTCATACAGTGATGCACTCTTAGACAGTATAGCCTCGAGAACTGATTTCCTTTCCTTTCCTCCCACTCTCCTTCATCTCCCTCAGTGATTATGGATGAACTCCTGCCAGGTACCTGCCCAAGCCCTGGGGATGGTAGAGTATGCGTGAGCACTGTACAATCACTGCCTTAAATGGGAGGCTAGCTGGAACGTCCCCTGAACTGGGCAGGTGGAGCATGACAGTTGAGAACACATGTCCTTCCAGCTCTCTGGGCCCCTACTTACTTGTCACAACCAAATTTAAATATCTGTAGAAACTTCCTCAAGTCTCCCTGCATAGATTGACCTCTATTGGGTAAATGGGTAGATGGAAGGAGGACTGGAAGAATGAATGAGATAGATGGTTTAGATAAATGGATGAGTGGGTCAGTGGGATAGATGGATGGGTGGATGGATGGATAGGAGGATGGTGGATAGATGTGTAGATGGATGGGTGGATGAATGGATAGATGGATGCATGGATGGATGGATGGATGGATGATGGGTGGATGGATGCATGGATGGATGGATGATGGGTGGATGGATGATGGATGGATGGATAGATGGATGGGTGGATAGATGGATGGGTGGATGGATGATGGATGGATGGATAGATGGATGGGTGGATGGATGATGGATGAATAGGTGGATAGTGGATAGATGCATAGTTGGATGGGTGGATGAATGGATGGATAGATGGATAGATGGGTGGGTGGATGAATGGATAGATGGATGATGGATAGATGGTTGGGTGGATGGATGGATAGGTGGATGGTGGATAGATGCATAGATGGATGCGTGGATGAGTGGATGGATGGATGATGGATACATTGGTAGGTCACTGGATGGATCAGCTGACTGCTGGATAATTAGATGCATAGATGGATGATGGGTGAGTGGAAAAAATGGCAGGCGATAGAAAGCTATGAATAAAAAGTTAGCACAGAACTAGCCATTTATTTGGCATCTGTTGAGTGCCAGGCACTGGGAACCAGCTGGGTTGTTTATGCCATCTCTCATGAAGTACTCTGTGGCCTGGTTTCAGTCAAGGTGAGAGCAAGAGGGCAAAGGTCATACCTGAACTAGTGAGATGGAGGAAACCTGTTCTCTGAAAATAGTGGTGCAGGAATGTGTGGTGGGCGGAAAGGGAGGTGGCGGGGCCCTCTGAGGGATCTGGTGGGAGAGATAGCTCTTACCTGAGTGAGACTGGCTAGTCGGAGGTGCCACAGACTTCAGGTCAAAGGGGCAGAAAACAGAAGATTCTGGACGAGCAGGAAGGGACACATTCCTTGTGCCTGCACCCACACAAGCTCTTTCTTAACCCAGGCAGTATCCCTGGCTGCCCTTAGTCATCTTTCTCGTTCCATGCAAAGATCCTGAGCCACTGCAGGCTCTGAAAGTGACTCATGTCAGTGATGAGACCTGGCACCGGGAAGGCCTCTAATCTGCCTTTCCCTGAGGCAGAATGTGCTTTGGTGAATGTGTGTGTGTGTGTGTGTGTGTGTGTGTGTGTGTGTGTGTGTGTGTGGTGCTGGGGACTAACCTTCACACTTGCTGGGAAGTACTCTGCCACTGAGCAACAGTTTTATTCTGAGACAGGATCTTCCTAAATTCCCAAACTGTCCTTGAACTCACACTGTAGCTCAAGGAGGCCTTGAATGTTGGATCCTCCTGCTTTCCCTTTCCAAGTAGTTGAGGTTGCAGGCCCGTGCCCCCAGTTCGGTTGGTTTCTGACTCTGAAGATTGCTGGTTTCATCTCTGTTCACAGAAAAGGAAACTGAGACTCAGAGCAGTTAAGCAACTCCTCTCATCCAGGATGGCCCCACTCAACCCTTGTGCCCCGTATGTGAGTCCTCTCTTACCTTCTCTGACCCAGGCCCGCCATCCACAACCACTGTTGTATTCTCTACATTCTTTTTAAAAGTCGTATTTTATTTAGTGTATGTGTGTGCCCACACACATGTGGATGCCCAGAAGACAGCTCTCAGGAGTCCGTTTACCCCTTTTACCAGGGGTTCCAGGTTTCAAACTCAGGTCATCAAGCTTGCATGGCAAGCACTGTACCCCCCTCGCCATCCGACCAACCCTCTCCACGTTCTTATGTTGTCTGATGTCAGGCACCAGTCACGTGCCCAGACATGACGATGTGTCTGAACTGTGGACTCCGTGAGTATCCAGGAATGCTCACTCAAATAAGATAGATTGACATGTATGTCAACATGTAGATTAACGACATGGTCAACATGTAAATATTATTGCCAATATGTAACTTATAACATGATCTTATAACATGATCCTTATTATTAAAGATTTTACTTAAGTTGGGCATGGTGGTAAATGCCTATAATCCCCAAAAATGGGGTTCAGAGGATCAAGAGTTTTGGGTTATCCTCTACTACATGTTTGAGGCCAGCCTGGATTACATGAGACTGTTGTAAACTCCACTCCCACAAAAAGATAAGGTTTTTTGTTTTGTTTTGTTTGTTTGTTTGTTTCTTGTTTTCGAGGTTTTTGTTTTTTTCTTTGGTTTCTCTGTAGCTTTTGGAGGCTGCCCTGGAACTAGCTCTTGTAGACCAGACTGGCCTCTAACTCACAGAGATCCACCTGCCTCTGCCTCCTGGGTGCTGGGACTAAAGGTATGCGCCACCACCGCCCAGCAAAAGAAAAGGTTTTATGATGTTC
Source organism: Myodes glareolus (assembly GCF_982192425.1). NCBI lineage: Eukaryota > Metazoa > Chordata > Mammalia > Rodentia > Cricetidae > Myodes > Myodes glareolus. The sequence goes on from NC_142044.1 coordinate 47,536,376, forward strand.
ATGTTATATGTTAAAATCTTATGTGTCATTATAGACAACAAATAATGTATCTGCATCTAAATTATATTTTGAACAAAATATATAAATTACATAAAATATCAATATTATGTAAAATATATACTTTTTAATTTAAAAAATTATGTGTATATGCATAAGTCTGTGTGTGGGTATGTGTATGGAAGTTCAGAAGAAGCTTTGGTTCCTCTGAAGTTGGAGTTGTAGGCTATCATGAGCCACTCAGAGTGGGTGCTGGGAATTGAACTTGGGTCCTCTGTAAGAACCATACGCCTGCCCAGAATGCCAAAGGGAGTGTTCTTTGTCCAGTGTCTCCTTCTGGGCATAACCTTGAGGGTCCCAATCAGGAACTAGCCATAGTGACAGAAGCCATCATGACCCTCAGTTCTCCCCAGGCCTCTGCTGCCCACCAGACACCGATGACTTGAAGCAGGCTGTCTCTTGTCCGGTGCTTAAGCCGGTGGCAGTCTCGTTTACAGAGACCAGCCTGAAGTCAGCTGGTGGCTGTTTCTCCATACACGATTGTGATGCTACATGCTTTATGCTCACTTTGGAACTTTTATATTGTGTGTGTGCGCGCACGCGTGCGTGCGTGCATGTGGGTGCGCGCGCGCGCGCGCGCGTGCGTGTGTGTGTGTGTGTGTGTGTGTGTGTGTGTGTGTGTGTGTGTGAATCAATCTGGAGGGAGGACCAGTCCTGCATCCCTGTGGAGGAAGTGTTGGCAGATGATGTGCTGGGGTATCTGGACTATGTGCTGCATGAGGTCCAAGCACCTGTCGTGTAGGAACTTGGAATTGCTCTTCCTGGAGAAGCGGGTTGAGGGCCCCCCTTTAACCTTCAGGTGTCCAGGGGTGAACTACTACTTTTCTTTTCTTCCCAGTGGTCCCTCTTAAGATCTCAGAGATAAGGAGAGAAGGGTATGTTGGGCCTCGACTCCATGCCAAGCCTTTTCTAGGGCCGTTGAAACCCTGTCAGACACATGGTGGTAGAGCAGGAAAGCCAGGCTCCACTAGGACAGGCGAGCAGGTCCTGCCCCAGACCTGCTGATCCCCAAAGCCCAGACTCCCTGCTTCCTTCCCATTCCAAGCTGTGTGTGACAGAAAGGAGGTTGTGCGTTCCCTGTCACCTGTCTCCGGTGATGGGAAAACAACCCAGAGTGACCAAGTAGAAGGGGATGGTTACTCTGGCGATTTAAGCATCCGCTTGGGCTACTCCTCTAGTCTGGAAATTCCCCCAGGGAACTCCTTTCCCAGATCCTCATATTGCTCTGTGCCTGCTGACATCCAACACCATGCCTTCTGCTCTCTCCCTAGGTGTCGTGCGCCAAGTGCGGCCCATCGTGGGCCCATTTTATGCCGTCCTGAGGCTGGAGATGAACTACGTGGTAGGGGGCGTGGTCTCCCACCGGAACGTCGTCAATGTGCACATCTTCGTCTCTGAGTACTGGTTCTGAAGGACTGGTTTGCAGCACAGCCAGGGGTGCACCCTTCCCCCTGGCCAGGTCCTTGCTGCTAGGGACTCCCAGGTGCCTGTCTATACCCCTCAGGCATCCTTTAATGTTTCATGTGGGTTTGTAGGACCGCATGCATTGAACTGAGCCACATCAGTAAGTCCAACTGAGGTACTATGGTCCAGTTGCTCAGCTGTGTGGTTGAATCCTTGCTTTTTTAATGCAAAGGCTGAATCTTGTTCCCTTTCCCTTCCTGTGGGCTAGGCCTTGCAAAGGACCAAGGAGAATTTGTAAGTATCAGTCCATCTGAAAGCTAAAAGGTGGCCAGTACTCTCCGAGACTGCATGAGGATTGACATTTTGGTACTTTTTTTAAAAAAAAAAAAAAAAAGAAAAAGAAAAAGAAAAGAAGTCAGGCTCTGTGTGTTTCAAGTTGATGGCTGCTGTAGAGTGGCTCATAAAATAAATACACAATAAATTCTCCCCAGAAGCAGTTGACAGCATGCCTCGAGGCACTTAGGAGTTAGGTTGCAGTTTTGTTCAGAGAAGGAGAATTCTTTGGTAAAGATGTGAGCTGCAAGGTTTGTGTGTGGCCTGGTGTGTCCTTCGGGGTGGCTGGTGTGTCCCAGCGTGTTTGTGGGGGTGGCTGGTGTGGCTTTGTGTGTCCATGGGGGTGACTGTTGTGGCTTGGTGCATCCATGGGGGGGGGGTCCTGGTGTGTTCCAGTGTGTCTGTAGGATGGTTGGTGTGGCCCCATATATCCATGAGCATGGCTTGTGTGTCCCAGTGTATCCAAAGGGCTGGCTGGTGTGTTCCAATGTATCATGGGGTGGCTGATGCATCCATGGGGGTGGCTGATGTGTCCCAATGTGTCCATGGAGTGACTGATGTGTCCATAGGGCTGACTGGTGTGTTCCAGTGTATCATAGAGGTGGCCAATTGTATCCCAGTGTATCCATGGGGGTGGCCAATGTATCCCAATATATCCCAATGTATCCATGGGGGTGACTGATGTGTCCCATTGTGTCTATGGGGATGGCTGCATTTTGTATCCTGAAGCCACCATACCTCACAGGGGGAAAATAAACTTTTGGATCTTCCTGACAGCCTACTACAGACCCTCCAGATGGGACTTCTGCTAGCTCAGGGGTCTTCCAAGAGCTAGAGGACTGTGACTCTCCCCCAAGGCCATTTCAAAGCCTCTCCTGCTGCCAGAGCTCCATGTGAGACCAGATCCAGGCCAGCTGAAAGTACCGGTGAACAAGCACTGCTCAGCATCAGTGCTGGGCTGGGCAGGGCTTTGGCACCAGGCTCCTCCTTACTCTCCGATCTTGTCTCAGGCACTCACATTCAGTGCTTCTTGTCCTGGGCTCTGACCCTCACTTGAGACCTTGGCCAACCTCAGTGTTTATCACCCTTGGAGGTGTCAGTGCAAATGGTCTGGGCAACTTCACTTGGTATTGCAGCTCCCAGGAACACGGACCCAGCCTCTGGGAACCCTCAGTGTTCCTGGGGTCATTGGCTGGGGTCACTGCTCTGGCCAAACTATGCCTGACCACCCTGACCCTGGTGGGGCTAGACAGTCCAGGGAGCATCATGTCAGGGACGGGATGCACAAAGGACATTTGAAGAGTCTCAGTGGGAAAGGGAGATTGATGCTCAGCGGTTAAGAGCACTAACTGCTCTCAGGGAGAACTGAGTACAGTAGCCAGCACCCACATGAGGTGGCTCACACTGCCTGTAATCCAGCCCCAGGGGATTTGATACTTTCTTATAGCTTCTGTGGGCACTTGTATATGTATATATGTATACACACACACACACACACACACACACACACATACACACATGTGCGCTTGCGCGCGCGAAGACAGATTTTTCTTTGGGCCACCAACTCACAAAAAATGACACGGAGAATTATTATTATTAATATGAAAGCTTGACCTTAGCTTAGGCTTGTCCCACTAGCTCTTTTTACTTAAATGAACCCATTTATATTAATCTATGTTCTACTACGTTGGTGTTACCTTTTTCCTATCCCACACCCCTGTTTGCTCTCCATTCCTCAATGGAATCCCACCTTTCTTCTTCCCAGAGTTCTCTCTGCCTGGAAATCCTACCTATATCTCTTGCCTAACTATTGACCGTTCAGCTTTTTATTACACCAATCACAGCAATACATCTCCACACAGTATACAAATATCCCACAACACACACACACACACACACACACACACACACACATAGATTAAATAATAAACTTTCTCCTTCCTTCCTTCCTTCCTTCCTTCCTTCCTTCCTTCCTTCCTTCCTTCCTTCCTTCCTTCCTTCCCCCCTCTCAAAATGGAATCTCAAGGAGGAAGGGCAAGACACTGGAGGTGTGTGAGTCCTTGCAGGTTACCTGTAGTCTGAGGACCAAATCTGCCCTTCTAGGCTCAGCAAAGGGGATTCCTTGGAACCCTCTTCTTTTTTTCCAGTGGTTGAGTGGTGGACTGGGAGGACTGAATCACTGGCTCTTTCAGAGAAGGGAACTTGTCTATTTCTTCCATCCATTTCTCTGTCTGTCTGTTTGTCTCTTTGAGCACTTGATATGTATGTGTGATTATGTGTATATACATGTATGTGTGTGCACAAATGTGTATGTGCACCTGAGGCCAAGGGACAAACTTGGGTATTGTTCCTCAGACACCGCCCACCTTGGTTTTTGAGACAGAATCTCTCACCTGTCTGGAACTCACCACGTAGGCTCAACTGGCTGGCCAGTAAGCCTCAGGGGTCCACCTGTGCCCTCCAGTGTTGGGATTACAAACACCTCCTTTATGTTCACCTAGAATTGGGGCTTGAACCCAGTTCCTTATGCTTTCATGGCAAGCACTCTTCCCCCAGCTGTCTCCCTACCCCACTTTCACTCAGTCCGTAGCCGTTAGTGGAAGCTGCTATTGAGGGACCAGCCAAGCCTCCTGATGTTGATTGGTTTGCAGATAAGCATATGACCCAAGATGTTAATCTCAGTTCCTGGGGCAGAAGAACAGTCAAAGGGAGGATGGGGGCTAGGAGCAGTTAGATGGGAGAGCAGAACGGAAGGAAGGAAACAGAGTGCTGACCGTGCCCAACTCAGAGATGGCCACGCTGGGCTGTGGTGGGGGCTGGCAGGTGTCACTGCCATCTTCCTAGCCTGTTTCTGCATGTCCAAGGGGAGACGTTAATCCCCAAATGGCAGGGAGGCATGCCAGAACTCTGCACAGGAGACCTCTGCCAGCTGTGAAATCCTGTGCATATGCATGACCTTACTTTCCTTGGCCTTCCGAAGTAAAGATGATGGAGACGGAGGGAAGCAACAAGACTGACAATGGAGCCCCACAAACGAGCTCCAGGAGCCTGGTGATTTTGCAACCTTAGTCTCCATTTCTTAATCGTCCATGAGAGACATGGTGGACAGGTGTGTAAACTGCACACAACCCCAGCTATGCACATCTCGTACCACACCCTATGTGGAGCTTACTGTGTTCCCCTAAGTATCCATTATTCCTAAAAGACATTGTTAGGGTCCCCAACAACAGTGCACCCTTCTTAATTGCCTCCTTATATACCTGAGGAGATCCTCTACACAGAAAGCACTTTATAAGCATGGGAGAATGAACACACAGAGGCACAGGGTCGAATCTCTTGTTGATCTCATAGCATGAACTGGAAGAGAAGGTTCCAGAAAGGTGTATCATAGTGCCTTAAACTAGCAGAAAGCTATCTGCTTTGAAGGAAGCTGAGTTGCTCTTATAAAGCACATAAGAAAATCAGTTGGAAGATTTATCTAAGCTCACAGTTTCAGAAGTTTCAACCTATGTTTCTAGGTCTGTGACAAGGTAGAGCATATGGCTGGGAACCAGGAAGTCAATAGAGGAGGAAGGATGGGAAGGGCCATTAAAAACATGTGCCCATGACCTACTTCCTCCACCCGAGACCCCACCTCCTGACATTCCCACCACCTTCCGAAACACCATTAAGGCACGAATCCTTCAATGAATGTGTCCTTTCTTTGATGAAGTCACAATCCTCATGATCCAGTCACCTCCCACAGGCCCCGCCATGAAACCCTGCTGCACTGGGGACCAGGCCTTCAACATAGGAGCTTTGAGAGACATTCAGTAGGGAAATTCCAACAGAAAGGAACCTACCCAGCTGCTCTCAGGAGCTCTGTGGCATGAGTCAGAGGCACGCTTGGGCCAGCCTGTGTCCCTGAGAGTGTTGATACACACATAGGAACAAGGAAGGGGAGGCAGAGAGAAACCAGCCCTCCCACCCCGCCGCCGCAACCCCAGCTGACAGAACCAAAGGTAGAGAACCTGCTTTTCCGAGGCCCAGCAAAGTTCTTGGGTCTGTTCTAGCAAATAAACATCTGAAATCAGCTGTGTGATTTTTGTTTTGTTTTGTTTTACTTTTTTAATACTTAATTTTCACATATGCATGCTGCATGGCACTACCCTCAGAGCTAATCAGCTGCTGGCTTCATGAACTCAGCTGTGCCCGCTTGCCAAGAGGTCCTCACAGCTGGACTTGTTGAATACTGGCACTCCCTCCTAGGAGAGGGAGCAGAGGGTCCTGGGACCCTCACCTGAGTATCCAGCCCCTCCTTCCAATCAGTTGTACGCAGTTATCAATTCAGCTCTAATTGGATGTATAGCCTTGGGACTTAGGGAGGGGGTATAGTATATAGTCTGGGGAGGACTAGGGGAAGGAAGGAGCCTTCATCTATGCAGTTGTATGGTAGCCATCACCCATGCTGGGTGCAGACCTCTCAGTGTGACTGCTGGAGGGTCACCCACACTTTTGCCTGTAACACCGCACCCATGCTCTGTAAGTCTAGTAAACTCACTGGTTCCCCAGAGGAACCTTTGGTTTGTCATCTGGGAATCTTAGAAGGAGGGGCTTAGTTGCTTTCTTAGTGCCCCACTGAGAGAAAATTCCTGCAATGGTGTAGCACGCTGAAAGAATTTTACAGAATGCCAGACCATGTAGCACCTAGATTCTGCTCTTGAGGTGTTAGGGGTTTAGTTGCATTTTGAAAAGATGGCAACAGGATAGGACAGAGCAAGATAGCAAGGAATAACAATGTATTGGCCTAGGACTTGGCAGGCCTGAGTTCAAGTTCAGCCACTCTCAAGCTCTGTGGCCTGGGGCACGTGACACTCGGTTTTGGAGCCTGGGGTTTCTGTGCGGCAGCGTTGCGCAGACCTCACAGGGGGGTTGTAGGGACGAAAGGAGATGATGACATAAAATGCTTAGCAAAAAGACTTTTGCACCCAAGTCTCCAGTCAGCATCACTGTCACTGTAGACGCATGGGGCAGGATGATCTTTGTTCCATGAGGTGACACAGTTCATTAGAGTCTTGGCAGGTAATGGAGGCAAGGGAATGCCAAGAGGATTGATAGCTGTCATAAACATCCACTTAGGCATCTGTCCCCTGCTGGGCGAGGAGCACCATCGGCAGGGACTTGTTTTCCAGCAAGGATTCGTTTCTAGGGAGGCTTGTTTTATTTATTTTATATTTATTCTTCTGTATATGTGTATGTGTATACCACATGTATGGGTGCCCAAGGATACCAGACGAGGGTATTGGATGCCCCGGAGCTGGAGTCACAGCTACCCAACATGGGACTGAACTTGGGTCCTCTGCATGAGCAGCGAGTGCTCTTAACTGCTGGGCCATCTCTCCAGCTCCCTAGGGAAGGCTTCTTACTGCTCACCGTTCAGATAGTCCAGTCTCGTGCACCTTGTTAGAAATTCTTTCTGAGTCTAATAAATCTGCCATCCTCATCCTCTCTTCTCTCATAGCTTTAAGCCTCATTCAGAAATAGTAAAAACCAAATTAAACCATTTTAAAAACCAAAACCACAGCCTACACACCAAGCTCAAAGTACTGACTCCTAGCTCTATGCATACTTTACCCATCTACTCTTTGAAAGATGGACATTGCTCAGCAACTCAGGTGGACAATGGGTCTATTCCCTCTGGCCCCGATCTTGGATGTCCAAACCCAGAACCACCGTGTTCCCAGAAAAGCAACCCTCCAGTTGGCACCCTCTCTATGGCATCAGAACAGCCAGGCTGGTGGGGAGAGGTGGAGCCCCTGGTCAAGAACAGTTGTGTGACAGTGCCCTGGAGTAACAGGTTGGTTTGAAGCCCATCGAGGACACGCTGAGCCAACTTCACCCCAGGGCCCCACGGGGACCCTAGCTGTGGCAGCCACCGGGAGTTTCAGAAGTGAGAGAGGACTGTTTTCCACTTGACAAAATAGAAGCGTCTTATCCCACAGTCCCATCTTGGCCATTTGAGGCTTGCTCTTCACAGCCTCATCTAGATAATTGCATAATTAATTGTGTGCAGGTGATTCACCCAGAGGAGGTGGTTACAGGGAGTGGGAGCCCAGGCTTCCACTGCCCTGGAAAGGCGCCACACAGCCTCTATGCAGACCCTATCTTGAACGTGCCTGCCAGTGTGTTGGGGACCTTAGCATGCTTGTGAGACCTCAGGGGGACAACCCTGCTGGAACCTAGTGGCCTTGTCACCTTCTGCGTACACTGTGGGCTTAAGTCAGAGGCTGCTCCTCAAAACAGAAGCTCCGCAGGGTGCTTGGGATGAGCTGGCCCCCTCAGCCCAAGATTGGAAGGAGTCAACCTTCCCCGGGGGCTTTGGCAAGTCTATTTCCTGGATGCTTCTGGAAAACAATGCCCATGATTTTTACTTCCACCTCTATTCCATGCCATGCCATATACCTCTGCATTGTCCATAAAGCCACACATTGGCTCGGGGGTCCCAGGAAGCCAGTCTTCAAAGGACTGGACCCTGGTGGACAAAGTGTTGGAGTCAGGGAAATGGTCCCAGAACAGACTTGAGTCTTGGACTTTCTTCTCT